>NC_057811.1:38953369-38965941 GCF_018294505.1 Triticum aestivum | reverse complement strand
CCTCCTCCACTCCATTCGCTCCGCCAAAGCCGCCCTCCCCGCCGTGCCGATACGTCGGCGCCATGGTTCGGCGATCCTCTCGCTCCCACAGTACGCTCTCGTAGACTGCAGTCCTCTAGCCGCGCCGCCACCTCTGGCTACGTTCTTGTGGAGGCGCAGGGCAGTCAGCGCCGCCACCGCTGGCGATGTTCGTGTGGAGACGCACGGCGGTCAGCTTCTCCCATGGTACGCGCATTCTAGACTGAGGCTCCGTTCATGTCGGTGTAGCGCTGAATGTTAGCTAATAGACGTTGTTAATCTCACTGTTTGCCGAAGTAGTTTACTGTCAATATGCTCTGCTTAAGAAGCTTCCTTGCCCTGTTCTGCACTCAATCTGCTTAGCTGAGATGGCATGCCAAGGCCGATTAGTTGCTAAAATATCCTGCCATATATTTATTGTGACGTAGATTGCCATGGTCTGGTAGCCAATCTGTTAGGTGAAATAGCTCTACACCGTTTTATACTCGATCTTTGTTGCTGCGATGGCCTTCGATAGTTCGATGGCTGTGTGCTCGGCCTCATTGACTGCTGAAACAGCCTGCCATAATTTGGCACTCAAATCTGTTTGCTGAATTAGCTTTACATATATTTCGTTACTTAGATCTGCTCGTCCAAATATCTTGCCATAGCTTTAGACATCGACCTAGGTATTTTTTTGGACTTCATAAAAAAAGCATATATGTTTTTCCTGTAATATCTAGTAGAAGAACTAATTTGTATGTCTAACAGATGGACAAGACTTGGATAACTTCTGCTCGAAGATTCTCCGTTGCATATGTCGAGGGGGTTGAAAACTTCATGAACTTTATCAGAGTTGAGTACGGTGGTCCGAAATCCGATGTGCTCTGCCTGTGTAGCAATTGTATGAATTCAGTTATAAGACGCCACTCAACTGTGCAAAATCATCTACACTTGTATGGGATGTCGGTCACATATACTAGGTGGGTTCATCATGGTGAAGCTGTGAACGTCAATGTTATTGACTACGTGGAAGCAGCAGATCAGCATCTTGATATGCCTGAGCTCAGTGGAAGAGGAGGAGGTGGTGGTGGTGGAGCCAGTGAGTTTGACCAACATTGAAACAATGCTACGAAATGCTCGTGCATTCCGTGAACTTTCACCTGCAGAAGAAAAACGGTGGGCCCGCATGTTGGAACAATGCAACGTTTGCTGTCACCCCAGGAAATAAGCTGTCAGTATTCTCAGCTATGGTCACCTTTCTTCACGTGAAGACATCTGAGCGGATGACCAACAAATCATTCGATGCGATGTTGGCTGCTTTCCGCAAATCTTTCCCAGATGCATCTGAGCTGCCACACACCTACAGTAAAATGAAGAATTTCCTTCGTGTAGTTGGAATTGGATATGATATGATCCATGTTTGTAAGAATAATTGTGTTCTGTTCCGGAAGGATTATGCCAACTTAAGTGAATGCCCGAAATGCAAATCATCAAGATGGAAAGATGGCGATGCTGTGAAGAGGATTCCTCATAATGTTCTGAGACATTTTCCAATTACACCAAGATTGCAGAGGTTGTTTCATGATGCTGAAACAAGAGAGGATGTACTGTGGCATTCTAGGAACCAGGAGTACAGAGATCAGAATGTAATGAGCCATCCATCTCATGGTAGTGAGTGGAAAAGCTTCAATGATAAACACAAAGAGTTTGCTGCTGACCCGAGAAACATTAGACTTGGCTTAGCTTCAGATGGATTTAACCCATTTGGCCACCAGAGCGACACATATAGCATGTGTCCAGTGCTTGTTATCCCTTACAACATGCCTCCAAATGTCTGCACCAAAGAATCAAACTACATGATGGCCTTGCTCATCCCAGGTCCAAAAAGTCCTGGAAAGGATTTTGATTTGTTCATCGAGCCTCTTGTGGAGGAAATTCAACAACTATGGAAGGGCGTTCTCACTCGACACCTATATAGCAGCCCACCAGCTGATTTCTTTCTGCGTGCTGTTATAATTTGGTGCATCCATGTTATCCGACTTTGGGCACTATGTCAGGGCGAACGACACATGGTTACAATGCATGTGTTCGCTGTGACAGGAATCCGCTGTCATACGCAATACTTAGCAAGATCTGTTACATTGGACACCGACGTTTCCTTGCCAAGGACAAGCCGCATCCTAGAAAATACCGAAGACATGTGTTCAATGCAAAGCATGAAAACCGTGATGCGCCAAAGAGGCTCACCGCCGATGAGTTGCAAGTGGAATTAGAGAAGGTCAGGCATATTACACCAGGAAACCATCTTGGTAATGGTAGCGGGAAAAGGAAGCGTGGCAGGGTAGAAGAGAGATTATTGTTTACCCGCAGGTCCACTTTGTGGGACTTGGAGTATTGGAAAGATTTGGATCTGCGGCATAATCTTGATGTGATGCACATCGAGAAAAATATATGTGACAGCATTATCGGCACACTTCTTAATATTGAAGGCAAGACGAAAGATACCTTAAAATCTAGGATTGATTTGACACACCTGGGTATCAGAAAGGATTTGCAGGTGCAAGATGAAGGTAAACCACGGGATATGGCACCAGCTGTGTACGTCTTGGACAAGGTAAAAAGAAAAGAATTCTGCGAGGTCCTGTCACGTGTGAGATTCCCACATGGATTTGCTTCCAACCCTGAAAGGAGAGTCAGTGCAGATGGAAACAAGGTACAATGGTTGAAAACTCATGACTGCCACGTCCTACTTCAAAGGGTTTTACCTGTTACCCTTAGAGGATTGGGCCGCCCTGACTTATACAGAGCAGTTGCAGAGTTGGGACAATTCTTCAGGGAACTCTGCAGTAGGAATATCAGGATAGATGCTTTGGAGCGTCTCAGAGACATGATACCAACTATCCTATGCGACCTTGAGAAGACATATCCTCCAACCTTCTTTGATGTGATGGTGCATTTGGCTATTCATCTACCTGATGAGGCACTACTTAGAGGTCCAGTACAGTATGGCTGGATGTACCCTATTGAAAGGTGGCTAGGCACTTTCAAGGGCTATGTTAGGAACAGAGCTAGACCCGAGGGTTCCATTGCAGAGGCCTACATTGCTACAGAAGCGTTGACATTCTGCTCAAAATACATTGAAACGGCTGATCAGCTTAGCAAAGAGGTGGGTGAAGACAATCCCGGGCTCAATGTTTTCGATTATTCTGTTCGAGTTACAGGGAAGAGTCGACAAGAGGACAAACCTAAAGATTTGGACAAAATGGTTTGGTATGTGTTGAATAACTGTCCTGAGATACTACCTTATATCAAGTAAGTGCAGTACTGCAGCTTATACATCGTAATCTACTAAACTTGCAGCACGGGCGAGGGAGAGAGAGGAGGGGCGCGGCTCACGGGGGGAGAGGGCACGGCTATGGCCGTGCGGGCGCGCGTGTGCACAACAGCGTGAGGAGCAGAGGCGGGCAGGGGAGAGGAGGAGAGGCCGGGGCCTCACCGACGGGTGCAGGGAACGTGGCAGTGGGGCGCGGGGAGGAGACGAGGACGACGGCGACGCGGTGACGAGGTGCAGGCCGGCGAGGAGGAGAAGGCAGGCCGGCGGGGTAGCGCTCCGGGCGGCGGCGGCGTCCTGGCGCGGGGTCGGCGGTGTCTCCTCCTCGATCCCGATCCAAATCGGGGGAGAGGGGGGATATTTCGGGGGAGTGGGGGTGTCGGTGGGGAGTGGATAAGGGGGAGTGGGGGAGGTGCGCGGCACGGTGGGCCGGCCGGCTGGACCTGGGGGTTGGCCCAGTTGGGCCAGGGTCCAGTGGGGGGCTCCTTCCCCTTTTTTTGTTATGTTTTCTTTTTTTGTACTTTCTTTTCTTTTATTTATTTGCTTTTCTGTTTTATTTCAATTTAATTTATTTAGGCATTTTATAAAAATGTGTTTACTACACCATATTTACTTATGCAAAATATGGCATCTCCCGAACATTTTGTTTTAAATTTTGAAAAACTTTTATTGTTGACACTAATTGAATTTAATTTATGAAATGGTTTTGGATCATCGCACGGTTAACAATAGTAACCGAGGTGACGTGGCATGATTAGCGGGGAATTACTGTAGCTTGATTACCCGGGCGTTACAAAACTCCTCCACTACAAGAAATCTCGTCCCGAGATTTAGGAGGTAGAAGGAAACAGTGCGGGGTATTCATCACGCAGGCGATCCTCGCGTTCCCAAATGGCCTCATCTTCAGAATGGTGCGACCACTGGACCTTGAGAAACTTGATCGCCTTCTGACGTGTGCGGCGTTCAGCTTGGTCGAGAATGCGGACCGGATGCTCCTTATAGGAGAGGTCCTGCTGCAATTCGAGCACTTCATGATCCACAGCTCGGATTGGGTCCTTGAAGCAACGGCGGAGCTGTGACACATGGAACACATCGTGAACCTGAGAAAGGTTCGGCGGTAGCTCCAGTTGGTATGCCACTTTCCCACGCCTTTCGAGAATAGTGAATGGGCCAATATAGCGAGGAGCTAGTTTGCCCTTGATCCCGAAGCGGTGAGCACCCTTCATAGGTGTGACTCGAAGATAAGCCTTTTCGCCAGGTTGATAGACCATGTCTTTATGATGACGGTCATACTGACTCTTCTGACGTGACTGAGCAGTCTTGAGATTCTCACGAATAATACGGACTTGTTCTTCGGCATGTTGGATAATATCTGGACCGAAGAGTGGACGTTCCCCAGTTTCTGACCAGTTCAGAGGGGTTCGGCACTTTCGTCCATATAACACTTCGAAGGGGGCCATCTTCAGACTAGCTTGATAGCTATTATTATAAGAGAACTCAGCATACGGGAGAGATTCCTCCCATTTCTTGCCGAAGGAAATAACACAAGCCCGAAGCATGTCTTCGAGAACTTGGTTGACGCGTTCAACTTGCCCTTGCGACTGAGGATGATATGCAGTACTGAATGACAGATGAGTTCCCATGGCTTCTTGGAAACTTGCCCAGAATCTTGAAGTGAATAAGCTGCCACGGTCTGAGCTGATAACCAATGGAATACCGTGGAGTGAAACAATCCTGGACATATAGAGCATTGCCAGCTGACTAGCAGTGATTGTTTCTTTGACCGCCAGGAAATGTGCAACTTTGGAAAGCCGGTCAATGACGACAAGAATAGCATCATTACCTTTCTGTGATTTGGGAAATCCAGTGACGAAGTCCATCTCAACATGGTCCCATTTCCATTCAGGAATAGAGATAGGTTGCAAAGTTCCAGCAGGTCTTTGATGTTCTTCTTTGATACGACGGCAAACGTCACACTCAGCAACATATCGAGCAATGTCTTGCTTCATATTAGACCACCAGAATCTCTGACGGATGTCTTGGTACATCTTTGTACTACCAGGATGGATACACAGGGGCGTATCATGAGCTTCTTTCATAACTTCCTGTGTCATATCCAGGTTTTTCTCTGCACATGGCACCACCAGGTGGCCCTTGAAGTATAAGGTGCCATCTTTAGCAATAGTGAAGAATGAGGGCTTTCCTTCTGCGAGGTAGCGCTTAATCTTATGGGCTTCAGAGTCATACTTCTGCAGCCTTTTGATGATGTCCACGAGATCTGGTTTAGCAACTAGGGTATTGAGGGAACCCTGGGTAACAACATGGAGGTTCACCTTGCCAAACTCCTTAGGAGGGGGAGCGAGTGCACCCGGAGGAACAATATGGAGGTTCAGCTTCCTGAATTCTTCAACAAGCGAGGGCTGAACTTTGTGAACCTGGAGGTGGTTGCAGTAAGACTTGCGGCTCAAGGCATCAGCCGTTACATTAGCCTTGCCTGGCGTATAGGAAATACCCAAGTCAAAGTCTGCAACAAGCTCCATCCATCTCTGCTGACGGAGGTTCAGGTCTGGCTGAGTAAACAGATACATCAGACTTTGGTGGTCAGTGAAGATCTCGCAACGATTACCGAGAAGGTAATGTCGCCACTGCTTCAGCGCATGAATGACAGCAGCAAGTTCGAGGTCGTGAACTGGGTAGTTCTCTTCGTGAGGGCGCAATTGCCGAGAGGCATAAGCAATCACTTTGCGGTCTTGCATTAGGACACAGCCTAATCCTTGACGGGAAGCGTCACAGTAAATGACGAAGTCCTTCTTAGTATCAGGTGGAGCTAGAACTGGGGCAGAAGTCAACTTGTCCTTGAGTGCCTGGAAACTTTCCTGACATTTGTCTGTCCATTGGAACTTGACGCCCTTATGCAACAGGTTAGTCAGAGGCCTGGCGATCTTGGAGAAGTTCTTGACGAATCGACGGCAATAGCTGGCGAGACCGAGAAAACTTCTGACTTGCTTAACGTTCTTGGGAGGAGTCCAATCAAGGATAGCCTGGACTCGTTCAGGGTTGACGGCAATACCATCCTTAGAGATGACATGCCCAAGATTGGTTACTTCGGGTAGCCAGAATTCACATTTGGAGAACTTGGCATATAGTTGATGCTCTCGTAGCTTTTCCAGCACAAGTCGAAGATGTTCAGCATGTTCTTCTTCGTTCTTGGAAAATACCAGGATATCATCCAGATAAACCACGACGAACTTGTCGAGGTAATCCATGAATATATAGTTCATCAGACGAGAGAAGGTGGCGGGAGCATTGGTTAAACCGAAAGACATGACGGTGTACTCGTATGAACCATAGCGAGTCACGAAGGAGGTCTTTGGGATATCCTCTTCGCGAACACGGATCTGGTGGTAACCCAACCTCAAGTCGAGCTTAGAGAACACTGACGAACCCGCCAGTTGATCATACAGATCATTGATCCGAGGAAGAGGGTATTTATTCTGAATGGTAGCTTGGTTTATAGGACGGTAGTCTTGAACTAGTCGGTTTGTCCCATCCTTCTTCTTGACAAAGAGAGAAGGTGCTCCCCAAGGAGAGCAACTTGGGCGAATGAATCCTTTGCCAAGAGAATTGTCGATTTCCTCCTTAAGCTCAAGGAGTTCATGCGGCGGCATCTTGTAGGGTCGCTTGGCTATAGGAGTGGTGCCTGATTTCAAGTCGATGATGAATTCGACAGCTCTAGCAGGGGGAATCCCTGGAAGTTCTTCAGGAAAGACGTCGAGGAATTCACGCACGACGGGAATGTTTTCAATGCCCTCGAGTGGTGCAGCGTTCAATGCATTCAATGCATAGAGCCTTGCCTCGGCATTTTGCACCAGATGAGCTTGGTAAGTAACTATTTCATCTGAAGGGTGTAGCAGATGGACGGTCTTAGTGGTGCAAACGATTGAAGCAGTATGTGCTTTTAACCAATTCATTCCCAGAATGAGATCAATGCTACAGGACTTCAGTACGATGGGAGAGACAAGAAATTCCAGTCCTTCGATTTCAACGGGGACGTCGTTGCAAATCATGGAGGTTCGACATTGGCCCGCAGGGGTGTGTACTAATAGTGAAGCATTCATGTCTTCGCTTCTAATGCCATGCATGAATGCAAAATCTTCTGACATGAATGAATGTGATGCACCTGTATCAAATAAAACGGATGCTGGTACTGAATTTACGAGGAGTGTACCCATCACAGTAGCAGGCTGGTCTTGAGCTTCGTTGAGATCAACGTGGTTGGCATGAGCACGACCATAAGACTTAGCATTGTTGTTGCGGGGCTGGTTGTTACCACGGCCAGTTGCTGGAAGGGCCAATTGATTCTGGTTCTGGTTGCATTCTCTAGCACGGTGCCCTGGTTGACCACACCTGAAGCACAAGCCATTATTGGGAGTGGGAACAGGGGCTTGGGACGGTGGGGCTGGAAGTCTTGACTGCCTAGATGGTGGTGGAGGCAGACGAGGTGCAGCATAGGTCTGCCTTGGGGCAGATGCATTTGGACGGTACATGCTGTTCGGGATCCATATCTTACGCTTCTGTGAGGGCGAGCCCGAAGATGAGCCCGTGTCACGGTTGCGCCTGTGAGAGCTCTGGTATTCCTGCAGGCCAGTTTCGACATTGATGGCCTTGTTCACCAAGGTGGCAAAATCAGCAAAGTCATGCACTAGAAGTGCGAGCTTGATGTCAGCTTGAAGGCCATCATGGAACTTCTCCTGTCTGCGTGCATCAGTTGCAATGCCCTCTTCAGCATAGCGAGACAAGTCCAGAAACTCCCGCTGATAAGCTTCAACAGTTTTGTTGCCTTGGGTGAGGTTGCGGAACTCACGCTTCTTCCGGTCCATGACTCCCTGAGGAATGAAGCGGGCACGGAAAGCTGCTTGGAAGTCTGGCCATGTGATGATTGTTCCAGCTGGCAGAGTACGCATGTGGCTGTCCCACCATTGAGCTGCGGGTCCCTTCAGAAAGAAGGAAGCAAAGTTGACATAGCTGGCAGGGGCTACATCGGCAGACTCCATCTCATAGGTGATGTCACGGAGCCAGTCATCAGCATCCAAAGGCTGAGTTGAGCTGCGGTACACAGTTGGATTGAGGCGCATGAAATCCTGCAGAGTTACTGGGGTTGGTTGCTGGTCCATATTGGGGCGAGGAAACTGAGCCATCATATTTTCCATGAATTGGCGGTTCAGTTCAAACTGTTGGATCATACCAACCATGTACTCAGGTGGTGGTGGGGCATCGCCACCACGACCACGACCACCTGGTCTAACCATCCTGCTAATATATAACAGGGGTTCAGCATTGAGAAATTTGCAAAGACAAGGATCATTCATGATGAAACATGCATAATGAAAGGAGCACGATAGCTACTACATAGTAGTCGGCATAACTTACAACAGGGGTCATGCATAGAGTTCAGTACACAGAGTTCAGTACACAGACTAAGACAACATAGGCGGCAGACAGGCTCGCGGCGAATGCATCTAACACTACAAGCAAGTCTACATCAGTCCCAAGAGGTACTGTGGAGGTAATCGTAGCCCGACAGCTGGTAGTGAGGCAACGGATAGCCCTCCACGTCAGCAGACTGGGGGCCGCGGATACTCAGGTGTAGAGCCCGACGCTCAGGTGGCAGAAGAGGACCAAGTGCGGGAGAGTAGCCTCCCACCTCTGGCCAACCGACACTGTGGGGCATCACGGTCCTGGCTGGGTAGATCGCAGTACGCGGTAGCTGTCCAGATCGGACAAAGGGGTGCAGTAGCGTCAGAGCACGGTAAAGGTGCTAACGGGTGGTGTACATCTCGTGGCGAAGAGCTCGGTTAGCTCGATCCAGCCCATCAGCATGCAGAACCAGATTCTGATGGTAGAAGGGCTCTCGGGTGACAGTGGAGTAGGCAGTAGTATAGTATCCCTCCGCACCAACATCAGATGCGATAGCAATGTGCCTGAAAGGGGAGGTGTCCAACTCCCGATACTCTCCACGAAGACGTGTCAGAGCAGCATAGGCAGCATCGTGGATAGCCATATCGATGGTCACACCAACACCATGAGCGGTGTGCAGCACAGTAGTGGAGTCATACTCCCGTGAGTAGAGGTGGACGATGGCACGGTACTGCTCCTGGTTAAAGTCCTGGTACTCCTCGTAGACGGTGTACTCAGGGTGCCAGCGATAACCAAGATAGGTCATCATCTCAGCTAGCACGGCAGGTGATCCCGAGGCACCAATGGCCGTCGTGTGGCGCACGACCTGCCTCGTGGGTTCCATCTGAAAGCAAAGACGTTTCAAAGGAGTCAAATGACAGTGTGTGAATTGTTCAAAATACTATTCTAAGAAACAACTATGGCTTATCCAACTTTGGGGTGAATGCGGTCACGGGATCCTAGTGTTAGAGTTAGTAAATTCGTTTAACCCGAGTAGAAGAGAGTTCAGAGTCCCAGAGTAAAGGTCGAGGAGTAAAAGATCCTAGTACCACCCAATGGCGACGTGGGCCCATAAGACACACAGCCATGTTAGTAAAAGTTTTGTAATGTCTAGACTTGACTTCGGCCAAGGAGTGTGGAAAGGGGATTCCTACAGGCAGTCGGCTCTGATACCAACTTGTGACGCCCCCGATTTGACCGTACACTAATCATGCACGCAAATGTGTACGATCAAGATCAGGGACTCACGGGAAGATATCACAAGACAACTCTAAAACATAAATAAGTCATACAAGCATCATAATACAAGCCATGGGCCTCGAGGGCTCGAATACAAGTGCTCGATCACAGACGAGTCAGCGGAAGCAACAATATCTGAGTACAGACATAAGTTAAACAAGTTTTCCTTAAGAAGGCTAGCACAAACTGGGATACAGATCGAACGAGGTGCAGGCCTCCTGCCTGGGATCCTCCTAACTACTCCTGGTCGTCGTCAGCGGGCTGCACGTAGTAGTAGGCTCCTCCAGTGCCGTAGGAGTCGTCGTCGACGGTGGTGTCTGGCTCCTGGACTCCAGCATCTGGTTGCGATAGCCAGGTAGAAAGGAAAGGGGGAAAGAGGGAGAGAAGCAACCATGAGTACTCATCCAAAGTACTCGCAAGAAAGGAGCTACACTACATATGCAAGGGTATATGTGTAAAGGGGCATATCAGTGGGCTGAACTGCAGAATGCCAGAATAAGAGGGGGATAGCTAATCCTGTCGAAGACTACGCTTCTGGCAGCCTCCATCTTGCAGCATGTAGAAGAGAGTAGATTGAAGTCCTCCAAGTAGCATCGCATAGCATAGTCCTACCCGGCGATCCCCTCCTCGTCGCCCTGTTAAAGAGCGACCACCGGGTTGTATCTGGCACTTGGAAGGTTGTATTTTATTCAGTATCCGGTTCTAGTTGTCATAAGGTCAAGGTACAACTCCGGTTCGTCCTTTTACCGAGGGACACGGCTATTCGAATAGATAAACTTCCCTGCAGGGGTGCACCACATAACCCAACACGCTCGATCCCATTTGGCCGGACACACTTTTCTGGGTCATGCCCGGACTCGGAAGATCAACACGTCGCAGCCCCACCTAGGCTCAACCGAGAGGTCAACACGCCGGTCTAAATCCTATGCGCGCAAGGGTCTGGGCTCATCGCCCATTGAACAACTGCACGTTGCGAGGGCGGCCGGAAGCAGACCTAGCCTAGTGGCGTTCCAGTCCAATCCGGCGCGCGCCGCTCCGTCGCTGACGTCAAAAAGAGCTTCGGCTGATACCACGACGTCGAGTGCCCATAACTGTTCCCGCGTAGCTGGTTAGTGCGTATAGACCTAATGGCCAGACTCAGATCAAATACCAAGAACTCGTTAAGAGTGTTATGTCGAAGTAACCGCGGACGCCGTCCAGGGCCAGGCCCACCTCTCACCTAGGTGGTCTCAACCTGCCCTGTCGCTCCGCCACAAAGATCCACTTGCGGGTACTCCTACGAGCCGACCCGACTTTAGTCATCACATGTGTCATGTATATAGTATATAAGTATATACCCGTGATCACCGCCCAAGTGATCACGGCCCGATAGTATAGCATAGCAATCGGACAAGGATGTAGGGCCACTGATGGAAAACTAGCATCCTATACTAAGCATGTAGGATTGCAGGTAAAGGTAACAACAGTAGAAGCAAGGGCAGGCTATGCATCAGTATAGGATTAACGAAAAGCAGTAACATGCTACACTACTCTAATGCAAGCAGTATAGAGAAGAATAGGCGATATCTGGTGATCAAGCGGGGGCTTGCCTGGTTGCTCTGGCAAGTAGGAGGGGTCGTCAACTCCGTAGTCGAACTGGCAGCAGCAGTGTCGGTCTTGTAGTCTACCGGAGAGAAGAGGGGGGCAGAAACAGTAAATACAATGCAAACATAAGCATGATGATGCGTGACATGACAATGAGCGGTGCTAGGTGTGTCCTAACGCGACAGTAGGTGGTACCGACGAAGGGGGGGAACATCTGGGAAGTATTCCCGATGTTTCGCGTTTTCGGACAGACGGACCGGAGGGGGAAAGTTGCGAGTTCGATAGGTTAGGGATGTGTGGTGGACGAACGGGCTGCGTATCCGGATTCGTCTCGTCGTTCTGAGCAACTTTCATGTACAAAGTATTTCCATCCGAGTTACGGATTAAAAGATATGATTTTCTAAAGATTTTAATAATTTCTGGAATTTAATTAATTATTTAATTTAATTCGAAATTTGGATTTATGACATCAGCATGATGTCATGCTGACGTCAGCAGTCAACGTTAACCGTTGACCTGGTCAACCTGACAGGTGGGTCCCACCTGTCAGGGCTGTTAGCTAATTAACTACTGTTTAATTAAATTAACTAACTAATTAGATTAATTTAAACAGGATTAATTAACTTAATTAATTTAGTTAATTAATTAATTAAATTTATTTTTATTTTTATTTATTTATTTATTTATTTATTAATTTTTATTAATTAATTTATTATTATTATTTTAAATCATTTTTTTTCTTTTTCGTTCTGTGGGCTGGGCCCCACATGTCTGTGGCCCAGAGGTGTTCGGGCCCAGGGGCAGTGGCTCGAGGGGGAGGCCCCACCTGGCAGTGGCCTAGGGGGCCAAAGCGGGGGCGCGGGTGGCCGGTGCGGGCGAAGGGTGCCCGCACGCCCGAGGCGACCAGGGGAGGAGGCGCGGTCGCGGTGGCTGCCGGAGCAGGGCGGCGCGATGAGGCCAG
>NC_057811.1:38945037-38952828 GCF_018294505.1 Triticum aestivum | reverse complement strand
GGGTCGGCGGTGGTCTCCTCCTCGATCCCGATCCAAATCGGGGGAGTGGGGGATATTTCGGGGGAGTGGGGGTGTCGGTGGGGAGTGGATAAGGGGGAGTGGGGGAGGTGCGCGGCAGGGTGGGCCGGCCGGCTGGGCCTGGGGGTTGGCCCAGTTGGGCGAGGGTCCAGTGGGGGGCTCCTTCCCCTTTTTTTTGTTATGTTTTCTTTTTTTGTAATTTCTTTTCTTTTATTTATTTGCTTTTCTGTTTTATTTCAATTTAATTTATTTAGGCATTTTATAAAAATGTGTTTACTACACCATATTTACTTATGCAAAATATGGCATCTCCCGAACATTTTGTTTTAAATTTTGAAAAACTTTTATTGTTGACACTAATTGAATTTAATTTATGAAACGCTTTTGGATCATCGCACGGTTAACAATAGTAACCGAGGTGACGTGGCATGATTACCGGGGAATTACTGTAGCTTGATTATCCGGGCGTTACAAAACTCCTCCACTACAAGAAATCTCGTCCCGAGATTTAGGAGGTAGAAGGAAACAGTGCGGGGTATTCATCACGCAGGCGATCCTCGCGTTCCCAAGTGGCCTCATCTTCAGAATGGTGCGACCACTGGACCTTGAGAAACTTGATCGCCTTCTGACGTGTGCGGCGTTCAGCTTGGTCGAGAATGCGGACCGGATGCTCCTTATAGGAGAGGTCCTGCTGCAATTCGAGCACTTCATGATCCACAGCTCGGATTGGGTCCTTGAAGCAACGGCGGAGCTGTGACACATGGAACACATCGTGAACCTGAGAAAGGTTCGGCGGTAGCTCCAGTTGGTATGCCACTTTCAAACGCCTTTCGAGAATAGTGAATGGGCCAATATAGCGAGGAGCTAGTTTGCCCTTGATCCCGAAGCGGTGAGCACCCTTCATAGGTGTGACTCTAAGATAAGCCTTTTCGCCAGGTTGATAGACCATGTCTTTATGATGACGGTCATACTGACTCTTCTGACGTGACTGAGCAGTCTTGAGATTCTCACGAATAATACGGACTTGTTCTTCGGCATGTTGGATAATATCCGGACCGAAGAGTGGACGTTCCCCAGTTTCTGACCAGTTCAGAGGGGTTCGGCACTTTCGTCCATATAACACTTCGAAGGGGGCCATCTTCAGACTAGCTTGATAGCTATTATTATAAGAGAACTCAGCATACTGGAGAGATTCCTCCCATTTCTTGCCGAAGGAAATAACACAAGCCCGAAGCATGTCTTCGAGAACTTGGTTGACACGTTCAACTTGCCCTTGCGACTGAGGATGAAATGCAGTACTGAATGACAGATGAGTTCCCATGGCTTCTTGGAAACTTGCCCAGAATCTTGAAGTGAATAAGCTGCCACGGTCTGAGCTGATAACCAATGGAATACCGTGGAGTGAAACAATCCTGGACATATAGAGCGTTGCCAGCTGACTAGCAGTGATCGTTTCTTTGACCGCCAGGAAATGTGCAACTTTGGAAAGCCGGCCAATGACGACAAGAATAGCATCATTACCTTTCTGTGATTTGGGAAATCCAGTGACGAAGTCCATCTCAACATGGTCCCATTTCCATTCAGGAATAGAGATAGGTTGCAAAGCTCCAGCAGGTCTTTGATGTTCTGCTTTGATACGACGGCAAACGTCACACTCAGCAACATATCGAGCAATGTCTTGCTTCATATTAGACCACCAGAATCTCTGACGGATGTCTTGGTACATCTTTGTACTACCAGGATGGATACACAGGGGCGTATCATGAGCTTCTTTCATAACTTCCTGTGTCATATCCAGGTTTTTCTCTGCACATGGCACCACCAGGGGGCCCTTGAAGTATAAGGTGCCATCTTCAGCAATAGTGAAGAATGAGGGCTTTCCTTCTGCGAGGTAGCGCTTAATCTTGTGGGCTTCAGAGTCATACTTCTGTAGCCTTTTGATGCTGTCCACGAGATCTGGTTTAGCAACTAGGGTATTGAGGGAACCCTGGGTAACAACGTGGAGGTTCACCTTGCCAAACTCCTTAGGAGGGGGAGCGAGTGCACCCGGAGGAACAATATGGAGGTTCAGCTTCCTGAATTCTTCAACAAGCGAGGGCTGAACTTTGTGAACCTGGAGGTGGTTGCAGTAAGACTTGCGGCTCAAGGCATCAGCCATTACATTAGCTCAAGGAGTTCATGCGGCGGTATCTTGTAGGGTCGCTTGGCTATAGGAGTGGTGCCTGGTTTCAAGTCGATGATGAATTCGACAGCTCTAGCAGGGGGAATCCCTGGAAGTTCTTCAGGAAAGACGTCGAGGAATTCACGCACGCCGGGAATGTTTTCAATGCCCTCGAGTGGTGCAGCGTTCAATGCATTCAATGCATAGAGCCTTGCCTCGGCATTTTGCACCAGATGAGCTTGGTAAGTAACTATTTCATCTGAAGGGTGTAGCAGATGGACGGTCTTAGTGGTGCAAACGATTGAAGCAGTATGTGCTTTTAACCAATTCATTCCCAGAATGAGATCAATGCTATAGGACTTCAGTACGATGGGAGAGACAAGAAATTCCAGTCCTTCGATTTCAACGGGGACGTCGTTGCAAATCATGGAGGTTCGACATTGGCCCGCAGGGGTGTGTACTAATAGTGAAGCATTCATGTCTTCGCTTCTAATGCCATGCATGAATGCAAAATCTTCTGACATGAATGAATGTGATGCACCTGTATCAAATAAAACGGATGCTGGTACTGAATTTACGAGGAGTGTACCCATCACAGTAGCAGGCTGGTCTTGAGCTTCGTTGAGATCAACGTGGTTGGCATGAGCACGACCATAAGACTTAGCATTGTTGTTGCGGGGCTGGTTGTTACCACGGCCAGTTGCTGGAAGGGCCAGTTGATTCTGGTTCTGGTTGCATTCTCTAGCACGGTGCCCTGGTTGACCACACCTGAAGCACAAGCCATTATTGGGAGTGGGAACAGGGGCTTGGGACAGTGGGGCTGGAAGTCTTGACTGCCTAGATGGTGGTGGAGGCAGACGAGGTGCAGCATAGGTCTGCCTTGGGGCAGATGCATTTGGACGGTACATGCTGTTTGGGATCCATATCTTACGCTTCTATGAGGGCGAGCCCGAAGATGAGCCTGTGTTACGGTTGCGCCTGTGAGAGCTCTGGTATTCCTGCAGGCCAGTTTCAACATTGATGGCCTTGTTCACCAAGGTGGCGAAATCAGCAAAGTCATGCACTAGAAGTGCGAGCTTGATGTCAGCTTGAAGGCCATCACGGAACTTCTCCTGTCTGCGTGCATCAGTTGCAATGTCCTCTTCAGCATAGCGAGACAAGTCCAGAAACTCCCGCTGATAAGCTTCAACAGTTTTGTTGCCTTGGGTGAGGTTGCGGAACTCACGCTTCTTCTGGTCCATGACTCCCTGAGGAATGAAGCGGGCACGGAAAGCTGCTTGGAAGTCTGGCCAGGTGATGATTGTTCCAGCTGGCAGAGTACGCCTGTGGCCGTCCCACCATTGGGCTGCAGGTCCCTTCAGAAAGAAGGAAGCAAAGTTGACATAGTTGGCAGGGGCTACATCGGCAGACTCCATCTCATAGGTGATGTCACGGAGCCAGTCATCAGCATCCAGAGGCTGAGTTGAGCTGCGGTACACAGTTGGATTGAGGCGCATGAAATCCTGCAGAGTTACTGGGGTTGGTTGCTGGTCCATATTGGGGCGAGGAAACTGAGCCATCATATTTTCCATGAATTGGCGGTTCAGTTCAAACTGTTGGATCATACCAACCATGTACTCAGGTGGTGGTGGGGCATCGCCACCACGACCACGACCACCTGGTCTAACCATCCTGCTAATATATAACAGGGGTTCAGCATTGAGAAATTTGCAAAGACAAGGATCATTCATGATGAAACATGCATAATGAAAGGAGCACGATAGCTACTACATAGTAGTCGGCATAACTTACAACAGGGGTCATGCATAGAGTTTAGTACACAGACTAAGACAACATAGGCGGCGGACAGGCTCGCGACGAATGCATCTAACACTACAAGCAAGTCTACATCAGTCCCAAGAGGTACTGTGGAGGTAATCGTAGCCCGACAGCTGGTAGTGAGGCAACGGATAGCCCTCCACGTCAGCAGACTGGGGGCCGCGGATACTCAGGTGTAGAGCCCGACGCTCAGGTGGCAGAAGAGGACCAAGTGCGGGAGAGTAGCCTCCCACCTCTGGCCCACCGACACCGTGGGACATCACGGTCCTGGCTGGGTAGATCGCAGTACGCGGTAGCTGTCCAGATCGGACAAAGGGGTGCAGCAGCGTCAGAGCACGGTAAAGGTGCTGACGGGTGGTGTACATCTCGTGGCGAAGAGCTCGGTTAGCTCGATCCAGCCCATCAGCATGCAGAACCAGGTTCTGATGGTAGAAGGGCTCTCGGGTGACAGTGGAGTAGGCAGCAGTATAGTATCCCTCCGCACCAACATCAGATGCTATAGCAATGTGCCTGAAAGGGGAGGTGTCCAACTCCCGATACTCTCCACGAAGACGTGTCAGAGCAGCATAGGCAGCATCGTGGACAGCCATATCGATGGTCACACCAACACCATGAGCGGTGTGCAGCACAGTAGTGGAGTCATACTCCCGCGAGTAGAGGTGGATGATGGCACGGTACTTCTCCTGGTTAAAGTCCTGGTACTCCTCGTAGACGGTGTACTCAGGGTGCCAGCGATAACCAAGATAGGTCATCATCTCAGCTAGCACAGCAGGTGATCCCGAGGCACCAATGGCCGTCGTGTGGCGCACGACCTGCCTCGTAGGTTCCATCTGAAAGCAAAGACGTTTCAAAGGAGTCAAATGACAGTGTGTGAATTGTTCAAAATACTATTCTAAGAAACAACTATGGCTTATCCAACTTTGGGGTGAATGCGGTCACGGGATCCTAGTGTTAGAGTTAGTAAATTCGTTTAACCCGAGTAGAAGAGAGTTCAGAGTCCCAGAGTAAAGGTCGAGGAGTAAAAGATCCTAGTACCACCCAATGGCGACGTGGGCCCATAAGACACACAGCCATGTTAGTAAAAGTTTTGTAATGTCTAGACTCGACTTCGGCCAAGGAGTGTGGAAAGGGGGATTCCTACAGGCAGTCGGCTCTGATACCAACTTGTGACGCCCCCGATTTGACCGTACACTAATCATGCACGCAAATGTGTACGATCAAGATCAGGGACTCACGGGAAGATATCACAAGACAACTCTAAAACATGAATAAGTCATACAAGCATCATAATACAAGCCATGGGCCTCTAGGGCTCAAATACAAGTGCTCGATCACAGACGAGTCAGCGGAAGCAACAATATCTGAGTACAGACATAAGTTAAACAAGTTTTCCTTAAGAAGGCTAGCACAAACTGGGATACAGATCGAACGAGGCGCAGGCCTCCTGCCTAGGATCCTCCTAACTACTCCTGGTCGTCATCAGCGGGCTGCACGTAGTAGTAGGCTCCTCCAGTGCCGTAGGAGTCATCGTCGACGGTGGCGTCTGGCTCCTGGACTCCAGCATCTGGTTGCGACAGCCAGGTAGAAAGGAAAGGGGGAAAAGAGGGAGAGAAGCAACCTTGAGTACTCATCCAAAGTACTCGCAAGCAAGGAGCTACACTACATATGCAAGGGTATATGTGTAAAGGGGCATATCAGTGGGCTGAACTGCAGAATGCCAGAATAAGAGGGGGATAGCTCATCCTGTCGAAGACTACGCTTCTGGCAGCCTCCATCTTGCAGCATGTAGAAGAGAGTAGATTGAAGTCCTCCAAGTAGCATCGCATAGCATAATCCTACCCGGCGATCCCCTCCTCGTCGCCCTGTTAGAGAGCGACCACCGGGTTGTATCTGGCACTTGGAAGGGTGTATTTTATTCAGTATCCGGTTCTAGTTGTCATAAGGTCAAGGTACAACTCCGGGTCGTCCTTTTACCGAGGGACACGGCTATTCGAATAGATAAACTTCCCTGCAGGGGTGCACCACATAACCCAACACGCTCGATCCCATTTGGCCGGACACACTTTTCTGGGTCATGCCCGGCCTCGGAAGATCAACACGTCGCAGCCCCACCTAGGCTCAACCGAGAGGTCAACACGCCGGTCTAAATCCTATGCGCGCAGGGGTCTGGGCCCATCGCCCATTGCACACCTGCACGTTGCGAGGGCGGCCGGAAGCAGACCTAGCCTAGTGGCATTCCAGTCCAATCCGGCGCGCGCCGCTCCGTCGCTGACGTCAAAAAGAGCTTCGGCTGATACCACGACGTCGAGTGCCCATAACTGTTCCCGCATAGCTGGTTAGTGCGTATAGACCAAATGGCCAGACTCAGATCAAATACCAAGAACTCGTTAAGCGTGTTATGTCAAAGTAACCGCGGACGCCGTCCAGGGCCAGGCCCACCTCTCACCTAGGCGGTCTCAACCTGCCCTGTCGCTCCGCCACAAAGATCCACTTGCGGGTACTCCTACGAGCCGACCCGACTTTAGTCATCACATGTGTCATGTGTATAGTATATAAGTATATACCCGTGATCACCGCCCAAGTGATCACGGCCCGATAGTATAGCATAGCATACGGACAAGGATGTAGGGCCACTGATGGAAAACTAGCATCCTATACTAAGCATGTAGGATTGCAGGTAAAGGTAACAACAGTAGAAGCAAGGGCAGGCTATGCATCAGTATAGGATTAACGAAAAGCAGTAACATGCTACACTACTCTAATGCAAGCAGTATAGAGAAGAATAGGCGATATCTGGTGATCAAGGGGGGGCTTGCCTGGTTGCTCTGGCAAGTAGGAGGGGTCGTCAACTCCGTAGTCGAACTGGGCAGCAGCAGTGTCGGTCTCGTAGTCTACCGGAGAGAAGAGGGGGGAAGAAACAGTAAATACAATGCAAACATAAGCATGACGATGCGTGACATGACAATCAGCGGTGCTAGGTGTGTCCTAACGCGACAGTAGGTGGTACCGACGAAGGGGGGAACATCCGGGAAGTATTCCTGATGTTTCGCGTTTTCGGACAGACGGACCGGAGGGGGAAAGTTGCGAGTTCGATAGGTTAGGGATGTGTGGTGGACGAACGGGCTGCGGATCCGGATTCGTCTCGTCGTTCTGAGCAACTTTCATGTACAAAGTATTTCCATCCGAGTTACGGATTAAAAGATATGATTTTCTAAAGATTTTAATAATTTCTGGAATTTAATTAATTATTTAATTTAATTGGAAATTTGGATTTATGACATCAGCATGATGTCATGCTGACGTCAGCAGTCAACGTTGACCGTTGACCTGGTCAACCTGACAGGTGGGTCCCGCCTGTCAGGGCTGTTAGCTAATTAACTACTGTTTAATTAAATTAACTAACTAATTAGATTAATTTAAACAGGATTAATTAACTTAATTAATTTAGTTAATTAATTAATTAATTAATTAAATTTATTTTTATTTTTATTTTATTTATTTATTTATTTATTTATTTTTATTAATTTATTTATTATTATTTTTAAATCATTTTTTTCTTTTTCGTTCTGTGGGCTGGGCCCCACATGTCTGTGGCCCAGAGGGGTTCGGGCCTAGGGGCAGTGGCTCGGGGGGGGAGGCCCCACCTGGCAGTGGCCCAGGGGGCCAAAGCGGGGGTGCGGGTGGCCGGTGCGGGCAAAGGGTGCCCGCACGCCCGAGGCGACCAGGGGAGGAGGTGCGGCCGCGGTGGCTGCCGGAGCAGGGCGGCGCGACGAGGCCAGGCGAGCACTGGGGCG
>NC_057811.1:38941375-38943573 GCF_018294505.1 Triticum aestivum | reverse complement strand
CGGGCGGCGGCGGCGTCCTGGCGCGGGGTCGGCGGTGTCTCCTCCTCGATCCCGATCCAAATCGGGGGAGAGGGGGGGATATTTCGGGGGAGTGGGGTGTTGGTGGGGAGTGGATAAGGGGGAGTGGGGGAGGTGCGCGGCACGGTGGGCCGGCCGGCTGGGCCTGGGGGTTGGCCCAGTTGGGCCAGGGTCCAGTGGGGGGGCTCCTTCCCCTTTTTTGTTATGTTTTCTTTTTTTGTACTTTCTTTTCTTTTATTTATTTGCTTTTCTGTTTTATTTCAATTTAATTTATTTAGGCATTTTATAAAAATGTGTTTACTACACCATATTCACTTATGCAAAATATGGCATCTCCCGAACATTTTGTTTTAAATTTTGAAAAACTTTTATTGTTGACACTAATTGAATTTAATTTATGAAACGGTTTTGGATCATCGCACGGTTAACAATAGTCACCGAGGTGACGTGGCATGATTAGCGGGGAATTACTGTAGCTTGATTACCCGGGCGTTACAAAACTCCTCCACTACAAGAAATCTCGTCCCGAGATTTAGGAGGTAGAAGGAAACAGTGCGGGGTATTCATCACGCAGGCGATCCTCGCGTTCCCAAGTGGCCTCATCTTCAGAATGGTGCGACCACTGGACCTTGAGAAACTTGATCGCCTTCTGACGTGTGCGGCGTTCAGCTTGGTCGAGAATGCGGACCGGATGCTCCTTATAGGAGAGGTCCTACTGCAATTCGAGCACTTCATGATCCACAGCTCGAATTGGGTCCTTGAAGCAACGGCGGAGCTGTGACACATGGAACACATCGTGAACCTGAGAAAGGTTCGGCGGTAGCTCCAGTTGGTATGCCACTTTCCCACGCCTTTCGAGAATAGTGAATGGGCCAATATAGCGAGGAGCTAGTTTGCCCTTGATCCCGAAGCGGTGAGCACCCTTCATAGGTGTGACTCGAAGATAAGCCTTTTCGCCAGGTTGATAGACCATGTCTTTATGATGACGGTCATACTGACTCTTCTGACGTGACTGAGCAGTCTTGAGATTCTCACGAATAATACGGACTTGTTCTTCGGCATGTTGGATAATATCCGGACCGAAGAGTGGACGTTCCCCAGTTTCTGACCAGTTCAGAGGGGTTCGGCACTTTCGTCCATATAACACTTCGAAGGGGGCCATCTTCAGACTAGCTTGATAGCTATTATTATAAGAGAACTCAGCATACGGGAGAGATTCCTCCCATTTCTTGCCGAAGGAAATAACACAAGCCCGAAGCATGTCTTCGAGAACTTGGTTGACGCGTTCAACTTGCCCTTGCGACTGAGGATGAAATGCAGTACTGAATGACAGATGAGTTCCCATGGCTTCTTGGAAACTTGCCCAGAATCTTGAAGTGAATAAGCTGCCACGGTCTGAGCTGATAACCAATGGAATACCGTGGAGTGAAACAATCCTGGACATATAGAGCATTGCCAGCTGACTAGCAGTGATTGTTTCTTTGACCGCCAGGAAATGTGCAACTTTGGAAAGCCGGTCAATGACGACAAGAATAGCATCATTACCTTTCTGTGATTTGGGAAATCCAGTGACGAAGTCCATCTCAACATGGTCCCATTTCCATTCAGGAATAGAGATAGGTTGCAAAGTTCCAGCAGGTCTTTGATGTTCTTCTTTGATACGACGGCAAACGTCACACTCAGCAACATATCGAGCAATGTCTTGCTTCATATTAGACCACCAGAATCTCTGACGGATGTCTTGGTACATCTTTGTACTACCAGGATGGATACACAGGGGCGTATCATGAGCTTCTTTCATAACTTCCTGTGTCATATCCAGGTTTTTCTCTGCACATGGCACCACCAGGTGGCCCTTGAAGTATAAGGTGCCATCTTTAGCAATAGTGAAGAATGAGGGCTTTCCTTCTGCGAGGTAGCGCTTAATCTTATGGGCTTCAGAGTCATACTTCTGCAGCCTTTTGATGATGTCCACGAGATCTGGTTTAGCAACTAGGGTATTGAGGGAACCCTGGGTAACAACATGGAGGTTCACCTTGCCAAACTCCTTAGGAGGGGGAGCGAGTGCACCCGGAGGAACAATATGGAGGTTCAGCTTCCTGAATTCTTCAACAAGCGAGGGCTGAACTTTGTGAACCTGGAGGTGGTTGCAGTAAGACTTGCGGCTCAAGGCATCAGCC
>NC_057811.1:38933359-38941219 GCF_018294505.1 Triticum aestivum | reverse complement strand
TCTGGCTGAGTAAACAGATACATCAGACTTTGGTGGTCAGTGAAGATCTCGCAACGATTACCGAGAAGGTAATGTCGCCACTGCTTCAGCGCATGAATGACAGCAGCAAGTTCGAGGTCGTGAACTGGGTAGTTCTCTTCGTGAGGGCGCAATTGCCGAGAGGCATAAGCAATCACTTTGCGGTCTTGCATTAGGACACAGCCTAATCCTTGACGGGAAGCGTCACAGTAAATGACGAAGTCCTTCTTAGTATCAGGTGGAGCTAGAACTGGGGCAGAAGTCAACTTGTCCTTGAGTGCCTGGAAACTTTCCTGACATTTGTCTGTCCATTGGAACTTGACGCCCTTATGCAACAGGTTAGTCAGAGGCCTGGCGATCTTGGAGAAGTTCTTGACGAATCGACGGCAATAGCTGGCGAGACCGAGAAAACTTCTGACTTGCTTAACGTTCTTGGGAGGAGTCCAATCAAGGATAGCCTGGACTCGTTCAGGGTTGACGGCAATACCATCCTTAGAGATGACATGCCCAAGATTGGTTACTTCGGGTAGCCAGAATTCACATTTGGAGAACTTGGCATATAGTTGATGCTCTCGTAGCTTTTCCAGCACAAGTCGAAGATGTTCAGCATGTTCTTCTTCGTTCTTGGAAAATACCAGGATATCATCCAGATAAACCACGACGAACTTGTCGAGGTAATCCATGAATATATAGTTCATCAGACGAGAGAAGGTGGCGGGAGCATTGGTTAAACCAAAAGACATGACGGTGTACTCGTATGAACCATAGCGAGTCACGAAGGAGGTCTTTGGGATATCCTCTTCGCGAACACGGATCTGGTGGTAACCCAACCTCAAGTCGAGCTTAGAGAACACTGACGAACCCGCCAGTTGATCATACAGATCATTGATCCGAGGAAGAGGGTATTTATTCTGAATGGTAGCTTGGTTTATAGGACGGTAGTCTTGAACTAGTCGGTTTGTCCCATCCTTCTTCTTGACAAAGAGAGAAGGTGCTCCCCAAGGAGAGCAACTTGGGCGAATGAATCCTTTGCCAAGAGAATTGTCGATTTCCTCCTTAATCTCAAGGAGTTCATGCGGCGGCATCTTGTAGGGTCGCTTGGCTATAGGAGTGGTGCCTGATTTCAAGTCGATGATGAATTCGACAGCTCTAGCAGGGGGAATCCCTGGAAGTTCTTCAGGAAAGACGTCGAGGAATTCACGCACGACGGGAATGTTTTCAATGCCCTCGAGTGGTGCAGCGTTCAATGCATTCAATGCATAGAGCCTTGCCTCGGCATTTTGCACCAGATGAGCTTGGTAAGTAACTATTTCATCTGAAGGGTGTAGCAGATGGACGGTCTTAGTGGTGCAAACGATTGAAGCAGTATGTGCTTTTAACCAATTCATTCCCAGAATGAGATCAATGCTACAGGACTTCAGTACGATGGGAGAGACAAGAAATTCCAGTCCTTCGATTTCAACGGGGACGTCGTTGCAAATCATGGAGGTTCGACATTGGCCCGCAGGGGTGTGTACTAATAGTGAAGCATTCATGTCTTCGCTTCTAATGCCATGCATGAATGCAAAATCTTCTGACATGAATGAATGTGATGCACCTGTATCAAATAAAACGGATGCTGGTACTGAATTTACGAGGAGTGTACCCATCACAGTAGCAGGCTGGTCTTGAGCTTCGTTGAGATCAACGTGGTTGGCATGAGCACGACCATAAGACTTAGCATTGTTGTTGCGGGGCTGGTTGTTACCACGGCCAGTTGCTGGAAGGGCCAATTGATTCTGGTTCTGGTTGCATTCTCTAGCACGGTGCCCTGGTTGACCACACCTGAAGCACAAGCCATTATTAGGAGTGGGAACAGGGGCTTGGGACAGTGGGGCTGGAAGTCTTGACTGCCTAGATGGTGGTGGAGGCAGACGAGGTGCAGCATAGGTCTGCCTTGGGGCAGATGCATTTGGACGGTACATGCTGTTCGGGATCCATATCTTACGCTTCTGTGAGGGCGAGCCCGAAGATGAGCCCGTGTCACGGTTGCGCCTGTGAGAGCTCTGGTATTCCTGCAGGCCAGTTTCGACATTGATGGCCTTGTTCACCAAGGTGGCAAAATCAGCAAAGTCATGCACTAGAAGTGCGAGCTTGATGTCAGCTTGAAGGCCATCATGGAACTTCTCCTGTCTGCGTGCATCAGTTGCAATGCCCTCTTCAGCATAGCGAGACAAGTCCAGAAACTCCCGCTGATAAGCTTCAACAGTTTTGTTGCCTTGGGTGAGGTTGCGGAACTCACGCTTCTTCCGGTCCATGACTCCCTGAGGAATGAAGCGGGCACGGAAAGCTGCTTGGAAGTCTGGCCATGTGATGATTGTTCCAGCTGGCAGAGTACGCATGTGGCTGTCCCACCATTGAGCTGCGGGTCCCTTCAGAAAGAAGGAAGCAAAGTTGACATAGCTGGCAGGGGCTACATCGGCAGACTCCATCTCATAGGTGATGTCACGGAGCCAGTCATCAGCATCCAAAGGCTGAGTTGAGCTGCGGTACACAGTTGGATTGAGGCGCATGAAATCCTGCAGAGTTACTGGGGTTGGTTGCTGGTCCATATTGGGGCGAGGAAACTGAGCCATCATATTTTCCATGAATTGGCGGTTCAGTTCAAACTGTTGGATCATACCAGCCATGTACTCAGGTGGTGGTGGGGCATCGCCACCACGACCACGACCACCTGGTCTAACCATCCTGCTAATATATAACAGGGGTTCAACATTGAGAAATTTGCAAAGACAAGGATCATTCATGATGAAACATGCATAATGAAAGGAGCACGATAGCTACTACATAGTAGTCGGCATAACTTACAACAGGGGTCATGCATAGAGTTCAGTACACAGAGTTCAGTACACAGACTAAGACAACATAGGCGGCAGACAGGCTCGCGGCGAATGCATCTAACACTACAAGCAAGTCTACATCAGTCCCAAGAGGTACTGTGGAGGTAATCGTAGCCCGACAGCTGGTAGTGAGGCAACGGATAGCCCTCCACGTCAGCAGACTGGGAGCCGCGGATACTCAGGTGTAGAGACCGACGCTAAGGTG
The DNA here is from genome assembly GCF_018294505.1 of Triticum aestivum. Taxonomy (NCBI): domain Eukaryota; kingdom Viridiplantae; phylum Streptophyta; class Magnoliopsida; order Poales; family Poaceae; genus Triticum; species Triticum aestivum. Next base: position 38,938,117 of record NC_057811.1, on the reverse strand, counting down.
GCAGAAGAGGACCAAGTGCGGGAGAGTAGCCTCCCACCTATGGCCAACCGACACCGTGGGGCATCACGGTCCTGGCTGGGTAGATCGTAGTACGCGGTAGCTGTCCAGATCGGACAAAGGGGTGCAGCAGCGTCAGAGCACGGTAAAGGTGCTGACGGGTGGTGTACATCTCGTGGCGAAGAGCTCGGTTAGCTCAATCGAGCCCATCAGCATGCAGAACCAGGTTCTGATGGTAGAAGGGCTCTCGGGTGACAGTGGAGTAGGCAGCAGTATAGTATCCCTCCGCACCAACATCAGATGCGATAGCAATGTGCCTGAAAGGGGAGGTGTCCAACTCCCAATACTCTCCACGAAGACGTGTCAGAGCAGCATAGGCAGCATCATGGACAGCCATATCGATGGTCACACCAACACCATGAGCGGTGTGCAGCACAGTAGTGGAGTCATACTCCCGCGAGTAGAGGTGGACGATGGCACGGTACTGCTCCTGGTTAAAGTCCTGGTACTCCTCGTAGACGGTGTACTCAGGGTGCTAGCGATAACCCAGATAGGTCATCATCTCAGCTAGCACAGCAGGTGATCCCGAGGCACCAATGGCCGTCGTGTGGCGCACGACCTGCCTCGTGGGTTCCATCTGAAAGCAAAGACGTTTCAAAGGAGTCAAATGACAGTGTGTGAATTGTTCAAAATACTATTCTAAGAAACAACTATGGCTTATCCAACTTTGGGGTGAATGCGGTCACGGGATCCTAGTGTTAGAGTTAGTAAATTCATTTAACCCGAGTAGAAGAGAGTTCAGAGTCCCAGAGTAAAGGTCGAGGAGTAAAAGATCCTAGTACCACCCAATGGCGACGTGGGCCCATAAGACACACAGCCATGTTAGTAAAAGTTTTGTAATGTCTAGACTCGACTTCGGCCAAGGAGTGTGGAAAGGGGGATTCCTACAGGCAGTCGGCTCTGATACCAACTTGTGACGCCCCCGATTTGACCGTACACTAATCATGCACGCAAATGTGTACGATCAAGATCAGGGACTCACGGGAAGATATCACAACACAACTCTAAAACATAAATAAGTCATACAAGCATCATAATACAAGCCATGGGCCTCTAGGGCTCAAATACAAGTGCTCGATCACAGACGAGTCAGCGGAAGCAACAATATCTGAGTACAGACATAAGTTAAACAAGTTTTCCTTAAGAAGGCTAGCACAAACTGGGATACAGATCGAACGAGGCGCAGGCCTCCTGCCTGGGATCCTCCTAACTACTCCTGGTCGTCGTCAGCGGGCTGCACGTAGTAGTAGGCTCCTCCAGTGCCGTAGGAGTCATCGTCGACGGTGGCGTCTGGCTCCTGGACTCCAGCATCTGGTTGCGACAACCAGGTAGAAAGGAAAGGGGGAAAAGAGGGAGAGAAGCAACCGTGAGTACTCATCCAAAGTACTCGCAAGCAAGGAGCTACACTACATATGCAAGGGTATATGTGTAAAGGGGCATATCAGTGGGCTGAACTGCAGAATGCCAGAATAAGAGGGGGATAGCTAATCCTGTCGAAGACTACGCTTCTGGCAGCCTCCATCTTGTAGCATGTAGAAGAGAGTAGATTGAAGTCCTCCAAGTAGCATCGCATAGCATAATCCTACCCGCCAATCCCCTCCTCGTCGCCCTGTTAGAGAGCGACCACCGGGTTGTATCTGGCACTTGGAAGGGTGTATTTTATTCAGTATCCGGTTCTAGTTGTCATAAGGTCAAGGTACAACTCCAGGTCGTCCTTTTACCGAGGGACACGGCTATTCGAATAGATAAACTTCCCTGCAGGGGTGCACCACATAACCCAACACGCTCGATCCCATTTGGCCAGACACACTTTTCTGGGTCATGCCCGGCCTCGGAAGATCAACACGTCACAGCCCCACCTAGGCTCAACCGAGAGGTCAACACGCCGGTCTAAATCCTATGCGCGCAGGGGTCTGGGCCCATCGCCCATTGCACACCTGCACGTTGCGAGGGCGGCCGGAAGCAGACCTAGCCTAGTGTCGTTCCAGTCCAATCCGGCGCGCACCGCTCCGTCGCTGACGTCAAAAAGAGCTTCGGCTGATACCACGACGTCGAGTGCCCATAACTATTCCCGCGTAGCTGGTTAGTGCGTATAGACCAAATGGCCAGACTCAGATCAAATACAAAGAACTCGTTAAGCGTGTTATGTCGAAGTAACCGCGGACGCCGTCCAGGGCTAGGCCCACCTCTCACCTAGGCGGTCTCAACCTGCCCTGTCGCTCCGCCACAAAGATCCACTTGCGGGTACTCCTACGAGCCGACCCGACTTTAGTCATCACATGTGTCATGTGTATAGTATATAAGTATATACCCGTGATCACCGCCCAAGTGATCACGGCCCGATAGTATAGCATAGCAGACGGACAAGGATGTAGGGCCACTGATGGAAAACTAGCATCCTATACTAAGCATGTAGGATTGCAGGTAAAGGTAACAACAGTAGAAGCAAGGGCAGGCTATGCATCAGTATAGGATTAACGGAAAGCAGTAACATGCTACACTACTCTAATGCAAGCAGTATAGAGAAGAATAGGCGATATCTGGTGATCAAGGGGGGGCTTGCCTGGTTGCTCTGGCAAGTAGGAGGGGTCCAACTCCGTAGTCGAACTGGGCAGCAGCAGTGTCGGTCTCGTAGTCTACCGGAGAGAAGAGGGGGGAAGAAACAGTAAATACAATGCAAACATAAGCATGACGATGCGTGACATGACAATGAGCGGTGCTAGGTGTGTCCTAACGCGACAGTAGGTGGTACCGACGAAGGGGGGAACATCCGGGAAGTATTCTTGATGTTTCGCGTTTTCGGACAGACGGACCGGAGGGGGAAAGTTGCGAGTTCGATAGGTTAGAGATGTGTGGTGGACGAATGGGCTGCGTATCCGGATTCGCCTCGTCGTTCTGAGCAACTTTCATGTACAAAGTATTTCCATCCGAGTTACGGATTAAAAGATATGATTTTCTAAAGATTTTAATAATTTCTGGAATTTAATTAATTATTTAATTTAATTCGAAATTTGGATTTATGACATCAGCATGATGTCATGCTGACGTCAGCAGTCAACGTTGACCGTTGACCTGGTCAACCTGACAGGTGGGTCCCACCTGTCAGGGCTGTTAGCTCATTAACTACTCTTTAATTAAATTAACTAACTAATTAGATTAATTTAAATAGGATTAATTAACTTAATTAATTTAGTTAATTAATTAAATTTATTTTTATTTTTATTTTCTTTATTTATTTATTAATTTTTAGTAATTAATTTATTATTATTTTTTAAAATCATTTTTTTTTCTTTTTCGTTCTGTGGGCTGGGCCCCACATGTCTGTGGCCCAGAGGGGTTCGGGCCCAGGGGCAGTGGCTCGGGGGGGAGGCCCCACCTGGCAGTGGCCCAGGGGGCCAAAGCGGGGGCGCGGGTGGCCGGTGCGGGCGAAGGGTGCCCGCACGCCCGAGGCGACCAGGGGAGGAGGCGCGGCCGCGGTGGCTGCCGAAGGGTACTCCTCTCCACACGGGCTTCCACTGCCGCGTCTTCCCCGGCTCCGCGTCGTCCCCTTCCTAGGCCTCGCCGTCGTCCACCGCCGTGGTGCTCTCGGCGCGGCCTGGTCAACGTGGTCAAGGAACGACTTCCATCGGACATGGATTGTACGTGGAGAGGCTGACAGCTGGGTCCACGGCCGCAGCAAGGAAGTGCCTCCTTATTACGCGGAAAATAATGATTCCTCCACCTGACAGCTGGGACCAACTGAACGGGCCACTGTATTTCGCGGAAAAAACGTTTCCACCTGACTGCTGGGACCCACCAGCTTCATCTTCGCACGCAAGGAAGTGCGTCCGGGCAAAAAAAACGATTCGCCCCCCTGACTGCTGGGACCCACCAGCTACACCTTCGCACGCAAGGAAGTGCGTCCGGGCAAAAAAAATGATTCGCCCCCTGACTGCTGGGACCCACCGACTACATCTTCGCACGCAAGGAAGTGCGTCCGGGCAAAAAAACTATTTGCCCCCCTGACTGCTTGGACCCACCAGCTACATCTTCGCAGGCAAGGAAGTGCCTGACAATCGGGACCCACCTGGTCGAAGCGTACGTAGCGTTGTCATTCTGGTCGCGAACATGTACGTACATACTGGTCGATGTAGAGGCGCGCACGTGTCGTAGTAGAGGCGCGCACGTAGCATGTACACGTACGTACGGCGGCCAGGGTGCAAGAAAGAAAATACGGCCATGTATGTGTACATATGGGCGGGGTCTCGAACGCCTACTCGCGCATACGTACGGCCAGGGCTCGTGTACATGGCTGGGTCGGAACGGAGAAACAGCATCGTCATCATGTTCATGGGGAGGCAACGGAATGCGTCGTGTTCATGGGGAGGCAATGGAATGCGTCGTGTTCATGGGGAGGCAACGGAATGCGTCGTGTTCATCGGGAGGCAACGGAACGCGTGGGAGCCAACCGGCTGGGTCGGAACGGAATGCGTGGTCGTGTTCATCGGGGGGGCTTGGACGGAACAGGCGATGGAAACGAGGCCTGGCGTACCGCAAAACGGAGGAAACGAACCTCCGACATTTTTAACGGGGTCCTGTTGATCGAGAGGGGTGTGGCGTACCGCAAAACGGAGGAAACGGACCTCCTACGGTCGAAACGGGGGTCCTGTTGATCGGGAGGGGTGTGGCGTACCGCAAAACGGACGAGACGGACCTCCTACG
>NC_057811.1:38919195-38933162 GCF_018294505.1 Triticum aestivum | reverse complement strand
CATCCAATCGATCGGCTTCAGTTAGCAGTAGTAGCAAAGGAATCGCTCGATCGGGTTCAGTTAACAGCCATCAATCGATCGCTCGGGTTCAGTAACGTGTAGCCTGCAGTGCAATCGCTCGGGTTCAGTTAGAGCCCAACGCCTCGCTCGGGTTCAGTTAGAGCCAACGCCTCGCACACACGCGCGTACGTGTACGAGAGAAACGCGCATCCCTCGGCCCCCGACCTCCCACCGTAACCGGGAACTCCCGGAAATTTTCCTCCCCCTCGCTTCTACCATGGTTTTTTCCGTCATGGACGGCCCAAAGAATGTCATGCAGCTGCGTCTCCGGCCCGCGCAGGACGAAAAGCCCATTTTCTGTCATGATTTTTTGTCATAGAAGTAGGAGCCCACCACATCTATGATGATACCGGGTTTTGTCACAATAATTATCGTCGTAGAAGTGTCATATGTATGACAGAAAAAAAATTCGTTCGGCCCAAAATGTCACGGATGTGTCTTTTTTTTGTAGTGTGAAGACGATCACCCCAATGATGGTTCCTCCCGGCGGCACTCCGACGCCACCCAGGGAGAGGGGAAGAGAGGCTCCCCCTTCGGCTTGCTCCTCCATGGCCTCCGCCTAGATGGCGGAAGGTTCTCCCTCTGGTCCTTGGCCTCCATGGCACCTGGAGGGGCGAGAGCCCCTCCAAGATTGGATCTCTCTCTCTCTGTTCTCTTCTATATCTGGCCAAAAATTGTTTCTTATATTCCCGGAGATCTGTAACTCCGATTGGGCTGAAATTTTGAGGGGATTTTTATTTGGAAATTATCTTTATTGCGGCAAAAAAGGGAATCAACCGGCCTACGAGGTGCCCACAAGGTAGTAGGGTGCAGCAAGGGGGTAGGTCGCGCCCTGGTGCCTTGTGGGCCCTCGAGCACAGTCTTGCATTGATTCTTCCTCCCAAAAATAACATATATTCCATAAAAAATCTCCGAAATTTTTTATCGCGTTTGGACTTCGTTTGGTATGGTATTTCTGCGAAACAAGAAACATGCAAAAAATAGGAACTGGCACTAGGCACTAGATTAATAAGTTAGTCCATACAAAATTATAAAGTGCACCAAAACGATACAAAATTATAATAAACATGGCATGAATACTTCATAAATTATACATATGTTGGAGATGTATCAAAGTATATATAGCCTACATTAAAAGATCCAACCATTACAAGTCTTTGACCCAACTCCGTGACACCGGACCAAATTCTCGGGGAGACCGACTAGTGTAAAAGATTCGAACCTTGGAAGTCTCGGTGAGACCGATCAGAACATCTCGGTGCAATCGAAGTGCAATGGCTAGGGCAAGACCTCATTTCTGTAGTTCCAATCATTTTCATCTCGGTAATTCCAAAATGAAGCAACTTCACCACAGAAACTTGGTCGCACCATCTCGGTGAGACGAGATCCATATCGGTCGAACCGAAATGCTAGGGTTTGTCTTAGGCAGTGTATGGCATCAAATCGACGAGTCCGGGATAGAGATTTTTGATGGGACCGAGATGATATTTTAGGGTTTTGGGCAGATGTGATGTGGAGAAGTGTTTGAGGATTTTGGAGCAATACCACTAAGCACTTGAGCAATTGAGTCATGGTCAAAATCTCATCCCCTTTTAATAGTATTGGCTTTCCTATTAACTCAATATGATCTTGGATCACTTATCAAAAAATGTAGAGTCTTGGAGCTTTGTCAATTCTCGTCCTTAGCATTTTGAGGGGTCCACACTCACTAGTCCTTGCCATGCCAATCATTGTCTTCTCTGAAAACTATTATCAATGAGCATTAAATCAATGACTTATATGTTGTTATTAATTACCAAAATCACCCGGGGATTAGTTGCACTTTCAGACGTTAACAGGCATTACTGCTTGCGCCGTCCACCACTAGCCACGGGGCCACTTTGCCGTGTCAAAACGAGATCATTTTTTTTACTTAATGGTTTTTGTCATTGTCAATTCTTCGGATTGGTGCAAAGTGTCACATCTTATAAAGTGGTGGTTTTCCACAAGTTGGGACACAAAAGTGGTGGTTCTATGCATTTTACTCTGCATTGATGCAAGGCATGGCATTGTCAAAGCAACACTCGGAGGGTCCAATCACTGTGGAGTCTGATTCCTCGACAGCATTGACATCTCTCATGGGTGATAGTTTGGATCGCTCAACATCTGGTCATTTAGTTGCTGAGATTAAATTATTGATGCTTGAAATGGAGTTTACTCCCCAAAAGAAATTAGTCGTGAACAAAATAGGGTAGATGATTGTTTAGCTGGTTATAGTCGAACTGAGTGTAGTATTGTTGTATGGCTACACCGTGGACCTCCATGTATTGAGGCTCTTTTGCCACTTGACTGTAACCCTATCTCTATGGAATAAAACTTTCATTTACCCTGTAAAAGAAAACTTGAGGAAAAATTACCCTTCATTTTTTTGAGTGGAATTACCCTTCAATTAATTGCTCCCAACACACAGCCGCTTCCCTTTTTTTTTAAGGATATCAGCTCCCCGTCGCCTTCTTTGGTGTATACTGGGCCTTGGTGTTCGGCTATTGGGCCTCAAGTTGGCCTCATAGATTTCCTTCCTAGGCTTTGAAGACGATGCGTGCTGCTCTTTTTTTTGATAAGGAATAAAATATATTCCACTTAGACTTGGATCCTAGCAATATCGCTAGTCACCACATCAGCGACAAAGTCTGGGGCAATATCAGCCCAGATGGTGAACGGCACAACCGCCTTCAGGCCGAACTTGGCGAGCAAATGTGCAGCACTATTGTTGTTTCTACGACAGAAAACAAAGTCTGAAACATCAAAAGAAACATAGCATATACTACGCGCCTCGCGCAGGAGGACACCAATTGCTGAACTGTCATACTCTCTAGACTTCAGCGCACGCACCAGCACCTGGCAGTCAGATTCAAAAGTGATCCTGTGTGCCCCTAGGTCCACAGCCCCCTCAATAGCCTTGAGACAAGCTGAAGCTTCAGCCTGAAGAGGGTCTTGGACATGATCAAACTTCCCCGCTGCTGCAGCAATGAACGAGCCAGCTTCATCCCGGATAATGAAGCTCCAGGCGCCAGAGCCCGTCTCTTGAAGGAAAGCTGCATCAAAATTAATTTTAATAAAGTTCTGTGCAGGCGGCTTCCACGCAGGAGCAAAATGGTCAGGTGGAGCGCTGGGAGTAGCAATCTTGTGCTCCAGGGAGAAATCCAGTAAATGCTTAGTAATAAAAGCACTAGTCTCTGCAGTTGATCTCGCCTTTTCACCAGCGTTTACCTTATTTCTTGTTGTCCACCAATCCCAAAGGAGGGTGATCACATGCACTTGCTGTTCCTGGGGCAACGTCCAGATCTTGTTGAGGACCTCTTTTGGGTTCTTGCATTCACACAGGCTAAGGCGAACATCCTCCAAGCCTCGTTCCCGCCACAGGGCTTTAATCCCCTTGCACTTGAGGAACAGATGACCACCATCTTCATCCAAGCGCCAACACATGGGGCATCGCGTGTCAAGCTCGACTTGTTTTCTCTTCGAGAAGTGCTTCGGTACACCCCCCTCATAAAACGTATAAAGGATAGTATGGACTTTTCACAAACTGTATTCACTTTCCTTCATAGAAGGTATATACGCTGTAGGTTCGTATAATACCCGGCGAACAGCCCTCCCTCATGGGCTCAGCCCGTTTACGTTTTTTTAGTTTTAATTGTCAAAAACTGAAGCCCTCGACTGGATTCGAACCACAGCCCCCACGCACTACGTGTAGCGCACAAACCATCCAGGACAGCACATCAGATTTGCTTTCTAGGCTTGTATTCTGATTCTTGTACCCAAGAAAAAAACACAGCGCCTCCACTCTTTAGTTTATGTCTTTTTTTTTGCACGGTTTTCTTTAGGGTTTCTAGTTTTCCTGTTTTGTTCATAAATACTAATATTTGTATTTTTAAAAATTGTACATAAATTTCAAAACAAATGTTCATGCCTTTCAAACATGCTCGGAATGTCAAAATACGAACAGTTTTTGTTAAATAAAAAAAATTCGAACAAGAACATTTTTTGAAAAAAGTAAAAAAAATGGAATTCCAGAAAAAACAGAAAAATATGAACAAAATTTGAATTATGAAAAAAAATATGAGAAATAGAAAAAATAAATATAATAAACAAAAAGTCTAAGAAGACAAACAAATAAACACAAGAGAAGATAAAAAGAAAAAGAAAAACACGGTTCACGACCTCCGAGAAGGTACCAAAACAGGAAAAAATGGCTGGGAACCCGAGGTTCCCAAGACCAAGAAAACTTTTTTGCAAATTTCATAGTGAACTTTGTTTTGATTTTATGTGAAAATATTCAAATCCATGAATATTTTTAAACAATTGATGAACTTTTTAAATCCGTGAGCTCTTGGACCGGCCCAACACGTGCCCAACGAGAGCAATGCCGTCGCCTAGTTGGGCCAAGGCCTAAGGTTTTTATTTTATTTTCTATTTTTTCATTTGATTTCTTATTTTGTTAATTCATTTTTATCTTTTTTGTATACCAAAATACAAGTTGTAACTAACTTTTTAAACTAGTGATTTCATAAAAATAGAAAATATTTATTAAATGTTAAAAAAAACACTTACTGTTTTCAATTTTATCCCTTTGTATTTATTAGTTGGGGTCATTTCAAGGATGTCCAAAAAACACCATGTACAATGGAGATTATTCGGTAAGGTCAGAACGGTTCATCTAAGAGCACGTTATTTTTCAACATATTTGAAATGGCCCCAATTTCCCCACCAAAAAAGATGAAGAAATGGATCCGATTTTTTCCATGGCCTTTTACAAGCAATTCAAGGCACCATGCCAAGTTGATTTGGTTTTCAACAAATTCTGCATTTTCTGGAGTTTCCTTTGTAAAAGAAGACCGATAAAATGGTCGAACATGTCGCAACTTGCATACGATGTCGAAAATTGTTTAACCTAGCATGGTTGCCTACCATGGTCATCCCCATCCGGGTGCATCCTCCATTGAACATGGTCTAGTTTTGAACATTTTTTAAATGACCCAACTTTTGCAGGCAAGGGGCATGCTCGTGGTAAGGATCCATGCCAGGTTTGAATGATTTTCGACAAAATATGCAAGTTGCGACACGTCCGACCATTTATCTACCTTTTTTAACCGAGAGGACCCCGGAAAAGTCAAATTTGTCGAAACCAAAACAACTTGGCATGGTGCGTTTAATCGGTAATATAAGATCATGGAAAGATTTGGGGTGAGTTAATGGATGCGGCAAAAACATGCTCTCAAATGGACCCTTCTCGCCTATCCGAACACCCTCTGTTGAACATGATCTATTTTTGAACATGCATGAAATCACCCCAACCTTTTCCAGTAGGCGGGCATGCCCATGGTAGGCATCCATGCCAGGTTTGAATGAATTTCCCACAACGTATGCATGTTGTGTCACGTCCGACCATTTATCAGCTTGTTTTCACCGAGAAAACTCTAGAAATTGAAAGAATTGTAGAAAACTTAAACAGCTTGACATGGTGCTTTGATTTGATCATAGAAGGAGGTGAAAAAATTAGGCCTTTAGAAGGATGTTGAGAAACAACGCACCCTCAGGTAGAGCCTACTAGCCAACCTGAACACCCCTTCATTAAACATGGGCTACTTTTGGACATTTTTAAAATAACCCCAACCTTTTCAAGCAGGTGGGCATGACCATGGTAGTCATCCATGCTAGGTTTGTACGATTTCTGACACCGTATGCAAGTTGCGACACGGCCGCCCATTATCGAGCATTTTTTTACCAAGAAAACTACGAAAAATGTAAAATTTGTCGAAAACCAAAACAACTTGGCATGGTGCCTTGAATTGGTCGTACAAGGCATGAAAAAAATTGGGGCCATTTTCTTTTCAACCGGGCTGGTTTGTTCTTCAGTTTTTACATGGGTTTCTCTATTATTTTGTTTTTCTTTTCTTTTATTGATTTTGAAAAAAGTTCATCAATAATTCAAATTAAGTTCATTGATTTGGAAAAAAATTAACAAAATTTAAAAAATCCATTGATTTAGAAACAAAGTTCATCAATTTATAAAAAAGACCAACAATTTTCAAAAACAAATTGCCAACTTGTGAAATAGTTCACGAATTTGTGAAGAAAACTGATCAATTTTGGGGAAAGAAAGTTCACTGATTTGAAAGAAAAATTCAAGAATTTGAAATTTTGTTGTCATTTTTTATTAAAAAATCACGAACTATAAGAACTTCACGCATTTAAGAAACAAAAAAGAAATGAAAAAAACCCAGAAAATGTTGCGCTTTTCCAGTGTGGTATTTCAAGTATAAAAAAACTTACTTGACACTAGAGGTCCGGTTGCCTAGATTGTTATTGCGGCTGTGCTAATTGTTGAAGGACCTAGGTTCGAATCGTGAAGCAAACTCGTTTTTTGCGATTTCAAAAAAAAAGAAAGGATGAATGTGCTGAATGGGCCAGCCCAGCACGGCAGGGTGTGCACGTCCGTTAATGTACAGCGTGTACGTGATTCTCAAAAAAAAAAGAGTTTATAAAAAATGCCTATCATGACCTTACTTATGAAGAGGTATGGGCTAATCTTAGCCATCCTTGTGTCTAGGGGGGGTGTACCGAAGCAGAAGTGTTTCTCTTAATATTCAATCTTGTGGGTAAGCTATTATGAGCCAGACGCCAGGTGAAAAGACGCACCTTACCCGGAACACCCAGCCTCCAAAGATTGTTCCAAAGGTGGGGTCCTTGCTCCTGAGAAGAAGATGAGCTTGCATCATGGTGAAGCCTTCTCTCACGTATTGCCACCCCTAGCTGGTAAGCCGATTTGACAGAGAACTGACCCTTCTTGTCATAATGCCATGAGATAAAGTCCTCCATGCCGGGCTGCAAAGGTATAGCCAAAATTGCATGAGCATCCTCTTCAGAAAAAAGTTCACAAACCAGATCATGATCCCACTGATCGGTGATTGGGTTCACAAGCTCAGAAACTTTGGAAATAATAGCATGTCCTTGATGTGATGTTGGTCGTCTAGTAGAGCCCCTCGGGATCCATGGGTCCGTCCAGACCTGCACTGTGGTACCGTCGCCAATTCTCCACACAATCCCTTCCTTTAACAGGTCACGTCCACGCAAAATGCTCCGCCAAGTATACGACGCGCCTGGCTGCACTGCTGCCTCAAGAATGGAGCAATCAGGGAAATACTTCGCCTTCAAAACAGTAGCGCAAAGGGTGTCCGGAAACTGCAGCAGTCTCCAGCTTTGCCGAGACAACATCGCCATGTTAAATAAATGCAGATCCCTAAGCCCCAGTCCCCCTTCCCTCTTCGGTTTCGTCATCCGTTCCCAGCTCACCCAATGGCATTTGTCCTTGCCATCCTGCTGACTCCACCAATACCGACAGATAATCTTGCTAATCTCTTCACATAACTCTTTGGTTAGATCAAAACAGGAGATTGCATAGGTAGGTATCGCCTGAGCCACCGCTTTAATGAGCACTTCCTTTCCCGCCTTCGAGAGCAATCTTTCAATCCAGCCTTGAATACGCTTCCAGATTTTCTCCTTCAAGTATTCAAAATCTTTCTTTTTTTGCAGCACCTAGGTGAACCGGTAGCCCTAGGTAACGCTCATTTCTTGATTCAGCCGTAATATGGAGCGCATTGAGCACTTGTTGTTTTAGCTGCCCACTCGTGCCTTTGCTGAAGAATGCAGACGACTTATCCTTGTTAATCATTTGGTCCCGACTGAGCTTCATAAAGAGCCAAGACTTGCTGAAACTTCTCAGCACTCGCCACGGTGGCTTTCATCACAATGAGTGAGTCGTCCGCAAAGAATAGGTGGTTGATCCTGGGTGCTTGGGAACAGATCTGGATCCCCTCAATCGTGTGGTCTAGCTCAGCACGTTGCAGCAGAATGGAGAAGGCTTCCGCACATATGATGAAGAGATACAGCGATAAAAGATCACCCTGCCGGAGGCCTCGCCGAGGAAAGAAAACATCTGTTAATTTCCCGTTCACCTTCACCCGATATGACACAGATCGCACACATTGCATAATAACACTCACCGAAGCACTCGAGAAGCCCATATGCAACTTCATTTCCTCAAGGAAGTCCCACTCCACTCTGTCATAGGCATTGCTCATGTCCAGTTTCACCGCCACCATCCCGTCTCGGCCACCCTTCTTACGGTGCATCATGTGGTGATCTCATACGCTAATACACTAGTAGGAAAAGGGGCTTTTACCCCGGTTTGTAAGGGCCTTTTGTTCCGGTTTTCGAACCGGGACTAAAGGGTCGTTACTAAAGCCCTAACCCTTTAGTCCCGGTTCTTACACGAACCGGGACAGAAGGTCCTCCACGTGGCCGATGCTGCCAGCCCAGGCAGGGGGGCCTTTGGTCCCGGTTGGTGCCACCAACCGGGACCAATAGGCAGGGCCTTTTGTCCCGGTTGGTGTCATCAACCGGGACCAATAGGCATCCACGCGTCAGCATTTCAGGAGCTGGGGTTTTTGTTTTTTTTTGAAGGGGGGGTTGGGGGGTTAATTTAGGTGTTCCATATATTGTGTTAGCTAGCTAATTAATAGAGATAAGTGTCCTCTCTTATCTCCGTGCTTGGTTGACGCTACGTACTATATACGTATGGAGATGACTAGACACGCTAGCTAGTAATAAAATGAAGGAAACAGAAGATCGTCATGAACATATGCATACAGAGAGAAGTGATATCGACCACCTCTCCTTCTCCGAGATATTGTTCGAACAACAAGTTCTCGTATATCTATCCGACACTACCGGCTACATATATACAATAATTATCTCTTACAATACAATCTCCTAATTAAATTGTAAGAACACAGGGTCCACATAGTATTCTTCATTTTCAGCGATCACGTGGTCAAGGAAGAATGCCGCCAATTCCTCTTGAATTGCTCGCATACGATCTGGTGCTAGGAGTTCATCCCGCTTCCGAAACATCTAATTTGAAGAAGGGGGTCAATACATATATATATATGAATAAATGAAACTCAACACAAATGATGGTAATAAAATAAAATTGTGAATATTATTGCTTACGCACTTCATATTGTTCGTCAGAGTAGCCCCGCTCACAGGTCGTGTGGCGGATGGACTCGCAAACGTAGTATCCACAGAAATCATTCCCTTGTTCCTACCACAACCACTTTACAAGAAATAGAGGTCAATCTAACTAATAAGCAAGCATGCTAAATGGTATTGATGAAACTAGCGCTTGAATCACTAGGAGATGTGCGGAACATGCTACTATAGTACTTACTTTCGGGTGTCTAAATTGCAGCTTCTTCGGCAGTCCTGGAGCTTTTGTGGTGAATTTTCTCCTAACCCTGCCAGACAAAGAAAACAATTACTTGATATCAGGAAATGAACAAAGTTGCTGATATGGTGGATAATGACCGATTTAACTTACTTCTCGAGCATTTGAGTCATGTCTGCATAGTCCTGGGGATCTTTTCGTCTCGAGTCTAAGACGGTTACTACTCCCTGCTCAAGCTTAATCTCTAGGAGAATATAGTGAAAGCTGCGCATGCATGCATAAGTCATCAATTACATTACCATAACCTGGACTAATAAGGGAAACCAAATATGCACAAGACAGTAACACTCACTTGAAGTTGTAAGGAAAGAGTATTATATCTTTGTTTTGATTTAATACCAACGATCGTAGCAAGTTGGCCTCGGCTTCTTTGGCATGTTTTTCAACCGTATATGCATCTATGAGATTTGTGTTAATGAACCCAATATCACCGATTTGTCTTTTCTTCAATTCGGCGATCTTCAATCTGCATAATATAGTGAGGATAATTATAAATACATGCAATGAAAGAGCTGACCTATATAGAGAGACTTAATGACAGAAGTAGTACTACTTACAGACAGTAGCAAGTGATCGTTCTTTTATCGAGGGCCTTTTGATTGTAAAACTGGAAGAAATCCTCAAATGGAACATTCAGCAGTTCAATTCCAACGAGGTCATGCTCCGGTTTAACTCTCAGCGTCAAAGAATTCATCCCATCAGACTCTCTGCAGGTTTTCATGCACCAATCATGTAATCTTCGCATCATCGTTGTTAGAGATCTTTCATCTTTGACGAGAGGCTTTCCGTAATGGTATTTGTGTTCGTCCACCTCCATGATTTCATAATGTACATCGTCGGGCAGGTAATCTCCAAGATTGCTATAACCGGCCACCATCCTCGGATCATTAGCGACGATGTCTTTTGACACCTTGAGCGGGGGGCACGATTGGTTCGCTTGTTCGCCGAGCTGGGCAATTTTTTTCCCAGCTCGTCGTTCTTTTAACCTTTGATCACTGACAGTACTTCCCGACCGCTCCGCTTCGGCATATGTCTTTGCAAGAATGCGCTCATAGTTGCCTCTCGGCGGAGACTTTGGTGGTTTTGTCAGGGCAGCCAGAGTGCGCTTTGCTTTCACCGGATCTACCTTCTCCTCTGGAGGTGGATGTTTCTTTGCTTTCACCCCTTCAAAGAAGTTTGTCACTTCGGCTCGCACGATCTTCCTGGTTTCCTCCTCGGTCCTCTCGTATGGTAACTTCTCTGGAGTCTTCAGAGAAGGACCGAATCTGTATTGCCTCCCGCCTCTGACAGCTGTACTGCTAGACGCCGGCAGAGCAGACGGAGCGGCTGCGGCTGTCTTCTTTCCTTGCTTACGAGGCGGAGGAGAAGGACTACGACGCGCCGGAGCAGCCGGAGCGGCGGCGGGTCTCTTCCGCCCTTGCTGACGAGGCGGAGAAGGAGGAGGCTGGCTGCTCTGGCGCGCCGGCGCAGGCGAAGAAGGAGGCGGAGTGCCGCCACGCGCTGGAGAAGGAGGCTGAGTGCCCTGATCACTCGCCGGAGGAGGAGGCGGAGGAGGAGGCGGAGTGCCGCCACGCGCCGGAGAAGGAGGCTGAGTGCCCTGATCACTCGCCGGAGGAGGAGGCGGAGGAGGAGGCGGAGTGCCCTTACTCGCCGGAGCCGTCCAGTTCGGAAGGTTGATGAGCTCCTTCCGCCATAGGCACGGAGTCTTCAGAGCTAAACCCAGCCGAGTCTCCCCTTCACCGGTAGGGTGGTCAAGCTGGAGGTCCTCAAATCCCTCCGTTATTTCATCCACCATCACCCTAGCATATCCTTCTGGAATCGGCCGGCAGTGGTAGGTTGCGCCGGGTTCAGGAGGTAAAACAGAGCCAACAGCCGCCTTGACTTTGAAGTTCTGCCATTGCGCCATAAGGTGGCAATGTTGAGACTCCGTGATAGCATCCACGGGGTAGCTAGCAGGAGCCGTCAAGACATGCTCCAGCTGAAGCAGCTCGGTGGAAGCCACGCTGCTTCTCCGCTGAGATGGCGGGATAGCTTCGGGGGTAGTTTCGGCATGTCGATTGCTGTCTCGTTCCTCTAGCGCTTGAACCCTTTCGTGCAGCTTCTGAATTTGGGTCTGCTCCATTTTTTCCCTCCTCTCCTGGCTTTTGTAACCGCCTGCGTCCGGAAAACCAGCCTTCCACGGAACGGAGCCTGGCGTGTCTCGTGTCCGTCCAGGGTGCTCAGGATTCCCGAGGGCCATTGTGAGCTCGTCGTTCTCTCTGTATGGAACAAACGTCCCTTCCTGCGCTGCATCGATATATTGCTGAATCTTCTTGACTAGTATTCACAAAAGCTCGTTCGTCCAAACGCACCTCCCTGATACAGGGTCCAAGGTTCCGCCAGCCCCGAAGAACCAAGTCCGGCAACGGTCTGTCCAGTTCATTGTCTATGGTTTGATCCCTTTTTCAAGCAGATCATTCTCAGCCTTGGCCCACTTAGGCCGGGCTTTGAGGTAGCCACCTGACCCCGTGCGATGGTGAAGCTTCTTCTTCGCAGCATTCTTCTTGTTTGTCGCTGACATCTTCTTACTCTTTTCCGATGTCTTGTGGGCCACAAATGCGGGCCAGTGATCTCTGATCTTCTCATACCGGCCGATGAATTCTGGTGTCTCTTCTTTGTCGACAAACGTTTTCAGCTCATTCTTCCACCTCCTGAATAGGTCTGCCATCTTCTTAAGAGCATGAGACTTGATTAATTGCTCTTTAACTGGCTTCTCCGGATCCTCCTCTGGCGGTAGGGTGAAATTTGCCTTCAGCTCAGTCCAAAGATCATCTTTCTGCATATCATTGACATAAGACACCTCAGGGTCTTCCTTCTTAGGCTTATACCATTGGTGGATGCTGATCGGGATCTTGTCCCTAACTAGAACCCCGCACTGAGCAGCAAATGCATCCTTTGTCCGGATGGGTTCAATCGGTTGGCCGTTGCGCGCGATTGCTGTGATCTCAAACCTTTCATCCGAGCGCAACTTTCTCTTCGGGCCTCATCTCTTTACCGCAGTTGTGCTCGATCCGGAGGGCTAGAAAAAGAAGAAAGACGAGTGTTAATTAATATGTGTACATACCAAAACAATGAATGCATCAATTAGCTAGTCAGCACAGGCGTAACTAATATATTTACCTGGCCGGACTCTGTTCGGTCACCGGAGCCGTCACCATGGGCTCCTTCTTGCACCAGCATTGGGTCACCGGAGCCATCATAATCATATCTTTCCTCCTCCACTCTTCGATCACCGTAGCCTGCTTCTTCACCCTGTTCTTCCAGACCATCATTGTCGTTAAGATACGACAAGATATCACCTCCGGCTAAGATTATGTCCCCCAACACCTCTTCTGCTTGCTCGTCTCGTCCGTGGTCCATTGTTTCTGCAAATATTACAACATGGCAATTATTACACAAACATGACAGCAGGTGATTAGTGCAAACGTAGACCTAGCTTATTCCGGGTTTGGGGTGGCCTCGGCAATGCTTCAAGGGTAGGGGCGCGGCGGGAGGGGGTAGGAGACCGACATCGTTTTTTTCTAGGGTTTGGGTGTCCTCGAGAGTTTTGGTCGAGCGAGAGGGCCGGGGGTGCTCCCGTGGTATAAGTTATCACGGTCGAGAGGGGGTATAAATATCGACCGTCCATCATGTCGAAGTTATCTGGGAGGGAGTTATATATATCGACAACGACGACATACATACATGGGAAAATAATGTTATCGGGGAGAGGGTATATCGACCCCCCCCCCCACACGTGTTGAAGTTATCGGGAGGGGGTTATATCGACAACGACAATGAACGTACATGGGAAAATAATATTATCGGGGAGGGGGTATATCGACCCCCTCGTGTTGAAGTTATCGGGAGAGGGGTATATCGACGACGACAGACCCGATAAAACATAAGAAAACGAAGAAGAAACAAAAAGAGGAGAAGAAGAAAAGGAATAGAGGAGAAGATCGAAGAAAAAAAAGAGGAGAAGAAGAAAGGAAATAGAGGAGAGAAGAAGAAAAAATAGAATTTTTTTCTATTTTTTCTTCTTCTCTTCTATTCCTTTCTTTTTCTCCTCTTCTTTTTCTTCTTTTTTCCTCTTCTTATTTATTTCTCCTCTTCTTCCTCTCCTATTCTTCTCCTTTCTTCCTCTTCTTATTTTCCTTTTTCCTCTCATTCATAAAAAAATGTTCAAATAGAAAATTTCGAAAAAAAAGTAAAGGTTTTGCCTAATGCATTGTTCATATGAATATACAAACATTTGCATATTCTACAATAATTAATATCACCAAAAAAATCTATGAACAGAAAAAAAATCCAAACTTTTCTAAAAATCTATCTTTTGCATATATACATGAACATATACACAGAGAACATATATACACAGAGAACATATATACATGAACATACATATATATACACAGAGAACATATATACATGAACATACATATATACATTTTTATAAAAATGCAATAAAAAGACAGGGAGGAAGGGGGCAGTGCCGGCCCTGACCAAGGCGACGGCGGCGCGTCGGGGCAGGGGCAGAGGCGACGGCGGCGTGGTCGGG
>NC_057811.1:38917926-38918578 GCF_018294505.1 Triticum aestivum | reverse complement strand
GCGGCGTCGGCGTCGTCGGGGCAAACTGCAGATGAACTCTGAAAAATTTCCGAAGTGTTTGCTTATATAGCAAAGCCTTTAGTCCCGGTTCGTGGCACCAACCGGGACTAAAGGTGGGCATTAGTCCCGGTTGGTGCCACCAACCGGGACCAAAGCCCTCTTTTCAGCAGCCCAAAGGGCGGGAAGCGGCGGCCTTTGGTCCCGGTTGATGGCACCAACCGGGACTAAAGGGGGGGCATTGGTCCTGATTGGTGCCACCAACCGGGACGGAAAGCCTTGCACAGCGGCGTGGTGGTGGGAGTTTAGTCCCACCTCGCTAGCTGAGAGAGAGCTGCACCTGTTTATAAGGTGCGGTGCGCCTGAGCTGTCGAGCTCCTCTCTAAAGTAGGCTTACGGGCCTAACCTCTCTGTGCATGCATGTGGGCCTATTGGGCCTTCTGCGGGCCTGAATCCTGGCCCATGGTTGGGTTTCTAGTCGTATTCAGGCCGTGGTGGCCCAGTAGGTGGCATAATTTTTATTTTTTGCCTGTTTTTGTTTTCTTTTTTGCTTTATTTATTTTGTTTTGTTTCTACTTACAACAAAAAACTTATTTATTTTATTTTATTTTGTTTCTAATTACTTATTTATTTTACTTTATGATAATTCTTTTTG
>NC_057811.1:38912259-38917911 GCF_018294505.1 Triticum aestivum | reverse complement strand
TTAGTTTTTTTGTTTTCTTTTTTGCTTTATTTATTTTGTTTTGTTTCTACTTACAACAAAAAACTTATTTATTTTATTTTATTTTGTTTCTAATTACTTATTTATTTTACTTTATGATAATTCTTTTTGCTATTAAAGTTTCTATCGAAAAAAGTTCTTTATGAAAATTCTTTTTGCTTTTAATGATTTTGAACAGAAAATACTTCGATAATTTTAGTTGCATCAATTTTATATGATTTTAGTTTCAATAATACTAGAGGTTTCTTATAATGTTTTGAACAGAAAATACTTTGTTAATTTTAGTTTCATAAATTTTATTAAAGTTTATTTTATTTTGTCGTAACACAAGAAGTCCGGAGTTGTAATAAGTTATTAAAAATAAAAAAGAGGCGCAATGCTCGTTGATTTGTTTCAAGCCTTTCAGAATAGTGTAGACTGCACTGCACATAGCTCCATGCAGTCTACCTTATTCCTCAAGGCTTGAAGCTAAGCAACGTGAGCATTGCGCCTCTTCTTCATCGTCTCTGCACTCAGGGCTTATAAACCGCTCCTAGTGCCTCTCAGCTAGCGAGGTGGGACTAAAAAACTGCTTAGTAAGAAACTCTAGTACCAGTTCGTGCCACGAACCGGTACTAAAGGTGCTCGTGGGGCCACAGCCTCATTAGTACCGGTTCGTGGCACCAACCGGGACCAAAGGGTGGAATTGGTCCCGGTTCGTGCCACCAACCGGACCAATGGCCTTGCACAGCGGCGTGGTGATGGGAGTTTTGTCCCACCTCGCTAGCTGAGAGAGAGCCGCACCTGTTTATAAGGTGCGGTGCGCCTGAGCTGTCGAGCTCCTCTCTAAAGCAGGCTTACGGGCCTAACCTCTTTGTACATGCCTGTGGGCCTACTGGGCCTTCTGCGGGCCTGAATCCTGGCCCATGGATGGGTTTCTAATCGTATTCAGGCCGTGGTGGCCCAGTAGGTGGCATAATTTTTAATTTTTGGCCTGTTATTTTTCATGCATTTACTAATTATTTTGAGCTATAAGACCCTAAAATTGAAAAGCATTTCAAATGAACTCTGAAAAGGTTGAAAGTTGGCATGGTATCATCATTTCATCCACATAGCATGTGCAAGAAAGTTGAGTGGGTTACAGCAAAAACTAGATGCACTTCGTGTACAAAACGGACAATGGTATCATACTCGTCTGTTACAAAGTTGGCATGGTATCATCATAATAGTTGCGGGAGAAAGTCTTCACTTTTTCTTCGCTTGTGTCATTTGCTTATTGCGCCGTAACCATGGATAATCTTCATCGTTTATCAGGATGCTTGGGTCAGCCTTGACTTTGAAGGGAGGAATTTCATGAAACTTTTCATAATCTTCAGACATGTCTGTCTTGCCCTCCACTCCCACAATGTCCCTTTTTCCTGAAAGAACTATGTGGCGCTTTGGCTCATCGTATGATGTATTCGCTTCCTTATCTTTTCTTTTTCTCGGTCTGGTAGACATGTCCTTCACATAGATAACCTGTGCCACATCATTGGCTAGGACGAGCGGTTCGTCAGTGTACCCAAGATTGTTCAGATCCACTGTTGTCATTCCATACTGTGGGTCTACCTGTACCCCGCCTCCTGACAGATTGACCCATTTGCACTTAAACAAAGGGACCTTAAAATCATGTCCGTAGTCAAGTTCCCATATGTCCATTATGTAACCATAATATGTGTCATTTCCCCTCTCGGTTGCTGCATCAAAGCGGACACCGCTGTTTTGGTTGGTGCTCTTTTGATCTTGGGCGATCGTGTAAAATGTATTCCCATTTATCTCGTATCCTTTGTAAGTCAATACAGTCGAAGATGGTCCCCTGGACAATGAGTACAACTCATCACAAACAGTGGTGTCACCTCTGAGACGTGTTTCCAACTAACTGCTGAAAGTCCTGATGTGTTCACATGTAATCCAGTCGTCACACTGCTCCGGGTGTTTGGAGCGCAGACTGTTCTTGTGTTCATCGACATACGGGGTCACCAAGGTAGAGTTCTGTAGAACTGTGTAGTGTGCTTGAGACCAAGAATATCCGTCCCTGCATATTATTGAGTCCCCTCCAAGCGTGCCTTTTCCAGTCAGTCTCCCCTCATACCGCGATTTAGGGAGACCTATCTTCTTAAGGCCAGGAATGAAGTCAACACAAAACCCAATGACATCCTCTGTTTGATGGCCCATGGAGATGCTTCCTTCTGGCCTAGCGCGGTTACAAACATATTTCTTTAGGACTCCCATGAACCTCTCAAAGGGGAACATATTGTGTAGAAATACGGGCCCCAGAATGACAATCTCGTCGACTAGATGAACTAGGACGTGCGTCATGATATTGAAGAAGGATGGTGGGAACACCAGCTTGAAACTGACAAGACATTGCGCCACATCACTCCTTAGCCTTGGTATGATTTCTGGATCGATCACCTTTCTGAGAGATTGCATTGAGGAATGCACATAGCTTCACAATGGCTAATCGGACGTTTTCCGGTAGAAGCCCCCTCAATGCAACCGGAAGCAGTTGCGTCATAATCACGTGGCAGTCATGAGACTTTAGGTTCTGGAACTTTTTCTCTGGCATATTTATTATTCCCTTTATATTCGACAAGAAGCCAGTCGGGACCTTCATACTGAGCAGGCATTCAAAGAAGATTTCTTTCTCTTCTTTCGTAAGAGCGTAGCTGGCAGGACCTTCATACTGCTTCGGAGGCATGCCGCTTTTTCGTGCAAACGTTGCAGGTCCTCCCGTGCCTCAGGTGTATCTTTTGTCTTCCCAAACACGCCCAAGAAGCCTAGCAGGTTCACGCAAAGGTTCTTCGTCACGTGCATCACGTCGATTGAAGAGCGGACCTCTAGCTCTTTCCAGTAGGGTAGGTCCCAAAATATAGATTTCTTCTTCCACATGGGTGCGTGTCCCTCAGCGTCATTCGGAACAGCTAGTCCGCCGGGACCCTTTCCAAAGATTACGTGTAAATCATTGACCATAGCAAGTACGTGATCACCGGTACGCATGGCGGGCTTCTTCCGGTG
This sequence comes from Triticum aestivum, assembly GCF_018294505.1. Lineage (NCBI taxonomy): Eukaryota > Viridiplantae > Streptophyta > Magnoliopsida > Poales > Poaceae > Triticum > Triticum aestivum. The sequence continues at coordinate 38,914,857 of NC_057811.1, read as the reverse complement.
ATCTGCCTCGCCTTTGAAATACTTGCTTTCTTTCGACATTGATGGTTGGTCGGAAGAAATCGACGATGGCCCAGGTACACATTCTTCCTGCATTTGTCCAGGTATATACTTTCAGTGTCATCTAAACAGTGCGTGCATGCGTGGTATCCCTTGTTTGTCTATCCTGAAAGGTTACTGAGAGCGGGCCAATCGTTGATGGTTACAAACAGCAACGCGTGTAGGTTAAATTCCTCCTGTTTGTGCTCATCCCACGTACGTACACCATTTCCATTCCACAGATGTAAAAGTTCTTCAACTAATGGCCTTAGGTACACATCAATGTCGTTGCCGGGTTGCTTAGGGCCTTGGATGAGAACTGGCATCATAATGAACTTCCGCTTCATGCACATCCAAGGAGGAAGGTTATACATACATAGAGTCACGGGCCAGGTGCTGTGATTGCTACTCTGCTCCCCGAAAGGAGTAATGCCATCCGCGCTTAAACCAAACCATACGTTCCTTGGGTCACCTGCAAACTCAGCGCAGTACTTTCTCTCGATTTTTCTCCACTGCGACCCGTCAGCGGGTGCTCTCAACTTCCCGTCTTTCTTACAGTCCTCACTGTGCCATCGCATCAACTTGGCATACTCTTCGTTTCTGAACAGACATTTCAACCGTGGTATTATAGGAGCATACCACATCACCTTCGCAGGAACCCTCTTCCTAGGGGGACTCGCCGTCAACATCACCAGGGTCATCTCGTCTGATCTTATACCGCAATGCACCGCATACCGGGCATGCGTTCAGATCCTTGTACGCACCGCGGTAGAGGATGCAGTCATTAGGGCATGCATGTATCTTCTGCACCTCCAATCCTAGAGGGCATACGACCTTCTTTGCTGCGTATGTACTGTCGGGCAATTCGTTATCCTTTGGAAGCTTCTTCTTCAATATTTTCAATAGCTTCTCAAATCCTTTGTCAGGCACAGCATTCTCTGCCTTCCACTGCAGCAATTCCAGTACGGTACCGAGCTTTGTGTTGCCATCTTCGCAATTGGGGTACAACCCTTTTTTGTGATCCTCTAACATGCGATCGAACTTCAGCTTCTCCTTTTGACTTTCGCATTGCGTCCTTGCATCGACAATGACCCGGCGGAGATCATCATCATCGGGCACTGGTTCCTCTTGATCTTCAGCAGCTTCCCCCCTTGCAGCATCATTGGGCACATCGTCTGGTTCCTCTTGATCTTCAACAGCTTCCCCCGTTGCAGCATCACCGTATTCAGGGGGCACATAGTTGTCATCGTCCTCTTCTTCTTCGTCGTCTTCCATCATAACCCCTATTTCTCCGTGCCTCGTCCAAACATTATAGTGTGACATGAAACCCTTGTAAAGCAGGTGGGTGTGAAGGATTTTCCGGTCAGAGTAAGACTTCGTATTCCCACATATAGGGCATGGACAACACATAAAACCATTCTTCTTGTTTGCCTCAGCCACTTCGAGAAAATCATGCACGCCCTTAATGTACTCGGAGGTGTGTCTGTCACCGTACATCCATTGCCGGTTCATCTGCGTGCATTATATATAATTAAGTGTGTCAAAAACCATTACAGAACATCATGAATAGATAATTAAGTGACCAAATTAATAGAAGTTCATCATCACATTAAAACCAAAGTACATGCATAGTTCTCATCTAACAACATATACATAGCTCTCCAGAGCATCTAATTAATTAAACCATACATTGAAACTATGTAAAACATTTCAATGCGAAAACAAATGCGATCATAATCGCAACCAAGGTAACAATTGATCCAACGGCATAATGATACCAAGCCTCGGTATGAATGGCATATTTTCTAATCTTTCTAATCTTCAAGCGCATTGCATCCATCTTGATCTTGTGATCATCGACGACATCCGCAACATGCAACTCCAATATCATCTACTCCTCCTCAATTTATTTTTATTTTTTCCTTCAAGTAATTGTTTTCTTCTTCAACTAAATTTAACCTCTCGACAATAGGGTCGGTTAGAATTTCCGGTTCAACCACCTCCTAGATAAATAAAATCTATGTCACGTTGGTCGGTATATTTGTCATAAACAATAAATGAATCAAATAGTTATAAAAAGATAATATATACCACATCCGAATCATAGACAGGACGAGGGCCGACGGGGGCGGATACCAAAACCATCGCACTATGTAATAAGAAGGAATAATAAAAGTAACAAAATTAGACAAGTATCTATCTAAAGTAAGAATTTTTTCCTTTCAGAAAGAAGATAAGAACAAGAGGCTCACCACGGTGGTGCTAGCGACGAGATCGGCGCGGGCGATCGACGGCGGTGAAGACGGGGACGAGACGTGACGGACCGCTAAACCTAGACAAATCTCGGGGAAAATGGAGCTCGGAGGTCGAGTTTCGAGAGGAGAAAGATTAACTAGTGTGGCTCATACATTTCATCGAACACCTCATGTGCATAGGAGGTGAGCTAGAGCACCCAAATGCCCTCCCCTCGCCGGCCAAAAAAACAGAGCACTGTGGAGTGCTCTGCTGTGGCGATGGGGTATATATAGGGAACTCATTGGTCCCGGTTCGTGGCACCAACCG
>NC_057811.1:38769599-38911770 GCF_018294505.1 Triticum aestivum | reverse complement strand
CACCAACCGGGACCAAAGGCCTTGTGCTGCCCCGCGTCAAAATTTAGTCCCACCTCGCTAGTTGAGAGAGCTCGAGAGTGGTTTATAAGCGCTGCTGCGCCCACCCTCTCGAGCTCCTCTCAACTGCAGGCTTTCGGGCCTAACCGTTCTCTTTGCCTGTGGGGCCTACTGGTCCTTCTGCGGGCCTGAATCCTGGCCCATGGATGGGTTTCAAGTCGTATTCAGGCCGTGGTGGGCCCAATAGGTGGCATAATTTTTTTCTCTGTTTTTTGTTTTCTCTTTTGCTTTATTTGTTTTGTTTTGTTTCTACTTACAACAAAAAACTTATTTATTTTATTTCTAATTACTTATGTATTTTACTTTAATTATTTTATTTTTATTTATTTTACTGCTGCTATTTTTATTTATTTTACTGCTGCTATTTTTATTTAATTTATTAAGGTTTATTTATTTCAGTTACTATAGTTTATTTTATTTTATTTTATTAAGGTTTATTTATTTTTATTTATTTTATTAAGGTTTATTTATTTTATTTACTATAAAAAAATGAACATAGATGCGCCTATAGAGAAAATTCAACCTAAATTCATAATAAATTTCTATGAAATTCAAAGAAATTTACTGTGAATTTAGGTCAAATTCCCTGTATAAGGGCATCTATTTTCACTTTGAGAGGAGCTCAACAAGGCAGAGATGGACGGGCTTATAAACTGTGTGAGCGCCCTTCGGTTGGCGAGGTGGGACTAAACACTGGCCGCAACTAGGACCAGCCCTTTAGTCCCGGTTTGTGGTATGAACCGGGACTAAAGGGTGGTGGGCCAGGAGCGTGGCCCATTGGTCCCGGTTTGTCCCACGAACCGGGACCAAAGGGGCCGGACGAACCGGGACCAATGCCCCCACGAGGCCCGGCAGGCCCCTGGCCGCACGAACCGGGACCAATGCTCGCATTAGTCCCATTCGTGACTGAACCGGGACTAATGTGAATATTGCCCTGTGAGCAAAGCCCAGTTTTCTACTAGTGGTAGGACATTATCCGTGATCATGCGTCCCGACACGAATGCAGATTGGGTAGGGGATATGATGTCCGGGAGGATGACCTTCAGTCGGTTTGCCAAAACTTTGGAGATGAGTTTATACAGAACATTGCAGAGGCTTATTGGTCGGTATTGGGTGAGACGATCAGGATTCTTTACCTTCGGAATCAGCACTATAGTTGTCTCATTCCAACCCACCGGCATGTCACCTCCATTCAGAATACTCAAGACTTCCTCCTGGATTTTCACTCCCATCTTCTCCCAGAACTTTTTATAGAAAACCGCCGGCATCCCATCTGGGCCAGGGGCCTTAAGATCCCCTATGTTGTCTAGAGCTTGCTTTATCTCCTCCCCACTAAAAGGCTTCATAAGCTGCTCATTCATCTTGTCGGTTACAGTTTTGGGCACATGTTGGAGAAGTTCATTGTTTAGCGGGCCTGCAGAAGACACGAACAAACTTTTGTAATAGTTAAATAAAAGGCCCTAGCTCTTCCTCCTTCTCCACAACACCACCACCATCCTTCTTCAAACTCCTGATAGTATTCACCCTTCTCCTTTCAGAGGCATGAGCATGGAAAAAGCCCGTATTACGATCACCATTCTTGAGCCAGTTGACATGAGCTCGCTGCTGCCAATAAAGGTTATACTGATCCTCCAGCCGACTGAGCTTATACCTTAGGAGGTGCTCACGTAATACCTAATGTTGATCTAGGACCCCCCGACGACACTTCTCCAGGTCCTTTTTTGCTCTCTTAATTCTGTTACGCGGCTCCCCCAGAACCTCCCTGTCCCATCGAACTAGGCTACCTCCAATTCTCTTCATTGCCTCCCCCACCGACCAGAGATCTTCATTCACCGCCGCCTCCCAAGCTTCCATAACCACCTGCTCACACCCCTCCTCATTCAGCCAACGCGCCTCAAAACGAAAGCACCTCTGCCCCCACCTTGAACACCTCCCGCTGTTTGCCCATTCAGCTCCGCAATAATAGGACGGTGATCAAAGCGTCGCAGATCACCATTGATGATTTTGTGTAGTGGGAAAAGGCATCTCCAGCCCATATTTGCGACCGCCCGATCCAGACGCTCCCTAGTGTAACCAGCCACATCTCTCCAGTTGTTCCTCCATGTGAAAGGGTCACCAACATACCCTAGATCATTCAGCTCACAAACTTCCAGAGCCCTACGAAAAGCTTCCATGCTACCCTGGGCCCGAGCCGGCCCTCCTTCCTTTTCTCCCGCGAATAGAATCTCGTTGTGACACGAAAGTGGTGGTTCTATGCATTTTACTCCGCGTTGATGCAATGCATGGCATTGTCAAAGCAACAATCGGAGGGTCCAATCACTGTGCAGTCTGATTCCTCAACGGCATTGACATCTGTCATGGGTGATAGTTTGGATCGCTCAACATCTGGTCATTTAGTTGCTGAGATTAAATTCTTGATGCTTGAAATGGAGTTTACTCCCCAAAAGGAATTAGTCGTGAACAAAATAGGGTAGCTGATTGTTTAGCTGGTTATAGTCGAACTGAGTGTAGTACTGTTGTATGGCTACACCGTGGACCTCCATGTATTGAGGCTCTTTTGCCACTTGACTGTAACCCTATCTCTATGGAATAAAACTCCCATTTACCCCGCAAAAGAAAACTTGAGGAAAAATTATCCTTCATTTTTTGAGTGGAATTACCCTTCAATTAATTGCTCCCAACACACAGCCGCTTCCCTTATTTTTTTAAAGGAGATCAGCTCCCCGTCGCCTTCTTTGGTGTATACTGGGCCTTGGTGTTCGGCTATTGGGCCTCAAGTTGGCCTCATAGATTTCCTTCCTGGGCTTTAAAGACGATGCGTGCTGCTCTTTTCGAAGAGTTATTTACCCAAAACCACCGCACTTGGGGCTAGGGTAATCACTTGGTACCACATTGAAGGCAGATCACAAAAAACCACGGGAAATGTGCCTAATGCGTAACGCGGAGCACCGATAGTCGGATAACCTCGCGAAAATAGTCAAACTGACTGGTTGGGCCCACCTGTAAAGCTGACGTGGATTGCCTATGTGGAAATTTTGCTGAGTTGGACCTAGGTCCCACCTGTCAATGACTAAAGTGTTTATTTGTTCACCTTTTCTTTTTTATTTCTCTCTCTTTTTCTCTGTGGGCATTTGACCGAACAGGTTGTGGGCGAGCACTGGACACGGACATCACCGGCGCCGCCACCACAGAGGACATGTGCTCCTGGCTGCCGCCGGCGAGCTCCTCCGGGAGACCAGCTCGCGTCCGCGGGCCGCATCGTGGAAGCGTGGCCGCTCGTCCTCCGGTGGACGCGGACATGGCTGGGGCGGGATCTCGCCCGAGCTCAGCGCACGGCCCCTCCTCCTCGCTTCCACTCCCGAGCGCCGCTGCTGCTGTGGAGCTCCACGCCGCAAACACCGACCTCCGCCGCCGACACGGAATGAAGGGACGAGGCAGAGACATAGCAAGCGGGAGCGGCGCCGGCAGCAGGACGTGCGAGCTTGCTCCGCGCTCGCATCGCGCTCTGCCTGCCGCACGACCCTGCCTCCTCTCTCCCATTCCTGAGCGCCGACGCCGCCGCGGAGCTCCACGCCACCAACACCGACCGCCGCCGCCGTTCAGTGACCGGAGCGCCGCCGCCACGCGCCTGCCCTACTATTTCTCTTCTGGCCAAGGGGGTGACGCGGACGAGCACCACTCCATCACCAGAGTGGCCTGCTTTTTTCAGTTATGGGAGCGTGGTGGCCTGCACCGCTCCAGGCTGCCGCCGGCGAGCACCTCTCCACCGGAGCTCCCATCCTCTGCTTGACCGATTGAAGAGATGGGGAGGAAGAAGACAATGGATGGATGACAGGTGGGACCTAGGTCCAACTCAGCAAAATTTCCACATAGGCAATCCACGTCAGCCTTACAGGTGGGCCCAACCAGTCAGTTTGACTGTTTTCGCGAGGTTATTCTACTATCAGTGCTCCGCGTTACGCATTAGGCACATTTTCGGTGGTTTTTTATGATCTGCCTTCAATGTGGTACCAAGTGGTTACCCTAGCCCCAAGTGTGGTGGTTTTGGGTAAATAACTCCTTTTCGAACAAGCCAGACCACGAGCTCCGCAGTCCGCACATTGCCTAGAAAAAAAACGAGCTCCGCACCTAGCCACCAACAGCCAGCGGCGAACGTCCCCACTCCCCCCCACCCCCACACCCATCGCCGCCGGCGACGTCCCCTGCACCGGCGCCATGCTCCGCCTCCGAAGCTGCATCCTCACCCATCTCCCCTCTTCGCCCGCCACCCATCCCGTCCCCTATCTACACCGCCTCCTCTCCGCCGCCGCGCCCGCCGTCTCCCCAGGCCCCCGATTCGCCGTCGAGGACTACCTCGTCGACACCTGCGGCCTCACCCGAGCGCAGGCCCTCAAGGCCTCCACCAAGCTCTCCCACCTCAAATCCCCCACGAACCCCGACGCCGTGCTCGCCTTCCTCGCCGGCCTCGGCCTATCCAGCGCCGACGTCGCCGCACTCGTGGCCCGCGACCCGAAGTTTCTCTGCGCCGGCGTCGAGAGAACCCTGTCTCCCATCCTCGCCGGGCTCACCGGCCTCGGCCTATCGCGCTCTGAGATCGCGCGCGTCGCCTCGCTCGCACCCCGCAGCTTCCGCTCCAGATCTGTCGTTTCCGGGCTGGAGTACTACCTCCCCCTCTTTAGCTCCTCCGAGAGCCTTCTCCGGGGGCTCAAGAAATACAAGTACTTCCTCAGTTCTGATCCAGAGAGGGTGGTCAAGCCCAATATTGAGTTACTGCGGGAGTGCGGGCTAGGCACTTCCGATATTGCGAAGCTCTGCCTCGCTGTGCCATGGCTGCTCAGCGCCAAGCCGGAGCGCGTCCAGGTGATGCTGGCGTGCGTGGAACGTCTCGGTGTGCCCCGTCGATCGGGGATGTTCAGGCACGCGTTGAAGGCTGTTGAATCCCTTAGTGAGGAGAAGCTCGCTGCCAAAGTGGAGTACTTAAGGAACACGTTCAGGTGGTCGGATGCTGAGGTGGGCATTGCTCTTCGTAAGGCCCCACTGATGCTGACCAAATCCAATCAGACACTGCAGAGCAAGTCGGAGTTTCTTATCTCTGAGATGGGGTTGGAACCGGCGTACCTTGCTCATTGCCCGGTAATGCTCTGCCTTAGCCTGGAGGGCCGAGTCAAGCCACGGTGCTATGTTATAAAGTTTCTTAAGGCAAATGGATTGCTAGATCGCCACTGGACCTACGGGACAATTGTCAGGGTGTCCGAGATGGTATTTGTGGAGACGTTCATATGCCCTCACAAGGAAGCTGCACCGAACCTTGCTGAAGATTATGATGCCGCATGCAGAGGGGAAATGCCGACTAATTTCAGATTTACATGGACCAAGAACAGGCTATGAGAATTGGTAGCTGCATATGGCGCGAAAAAGTTTTCACTCTGCGTGGTAATCTGGTAAATTATGTTTCTTTGCTCTTTGCCTAACTGGATATCTGTTGATTCCTTAAGCCCCACGAGTTGATGCCATTTGATAGAGAAGAAAGCATTGCCTGCAATCTCTCAAGATAAGAAGTCCAGGAATTATTTATGGTTCCCTCTTCTGTTTAAGATGACGGAAATGGATGTCTGGGTGGAACCAATTTTCTGTTGAAACCAGGACCCTGAAAACCAGAAAGCAAAAGAACTATCCTGCATTGTTGTGATATGCTTTCACGCCGAATTTTGTTTAGCATGTTCCTTTTTCAGTTCGTCGTCTTTTTTGCCAAAATTGTTCAGTGTATAGTATTTAAATTATGCTTCTAGAAGATATATTTCTACCAGGTCTATGTTTATTGCCTGCCTTCTGATTTCTTTCCTTGTATTCTTCAAATTCCTCAATCCTGTAGTTGACCATACTTTTGCTGGGAATGTTCAAATATTGAACTAACCTATTTGGCTCTAAAGTATGATTAACAACTGATTTTTTTATCATTTATATCTGCCCTTAATCTTCAGAATTAAATCAGTGGAGATGGCATTAATTAGTCTTATAATATCTATCTACTAGTCTTGAATTAATCTTATCATATCTACTGCAAAACTGTCAGTTCACAAAATGAATTTCATCAAGTTACGAATTTCAGACCAAATTGTTGCTTTCAGCTAAGCTGCAAGTCTTTGTACAAACTATCACCTTAGGCTTGTTGTCCATCCTAGCATAAGTGGCAAATTGATGTGTCTACTGATGGAATTCTTCGTTTTGATTGTGTTTAATGATGCAAGATGGGTATCTGGTCTACTGTTCAAAATCATGAGATGTCATTCTTTTGAAATCAATGAGTCAAAGTTCTCCCCTGTTAAAACGCATGAAAGATGTATTGGAGCTAAGACAGTACGAGATCAGGCCATTCAGCAAGTGAATTGAGAGTATCAGTGAGCTATTCTCTGTACTTTTCAAGTACAATAATCTGCTTCAGCTGGTTTTCAACTACAAATATTGGGCTACTTTGTTGGTGAGCCTATCCTGCAGTTTAGGTTTGTCAAGCATCAGCCGCCAATGGAAGCCACTCTGATTTTGAAGTAACATAATCTGCTTCAGGTGGTTTTCAACTATATTTGACCTTATGCAATGTAGGATAGGCTCACCAACAGGATAGGCTCATTTTGTTTGTGAGCCTACCATGCAATGTAGGTTTATTTGTCATTGGCGAAGTGTTTTTGTGCCTCTTGCTGCAGAAGGAACCTGTGAAACTTCCTAGCTGTATATTTATTTGCAGTTGACACAACTGACAACAGAAATATAGAAGCAATAAATGGATCTGCCCCAGTGAGCTATGCTGCTTTTTGAACAAGTATAGATGTGCAAATCAAGATAATTTTTACCTATCCATTTTGTTGTGTTAAAATAGTCATACTGTAGTTCTTAGTACTGTTTATGCCATTTAGTTTAGAGTTACGCACATTAGTTTTATTGATTAATAGCCTGATCAGTGAGCTCTTTTTAAATTCTAATTGTTTGCGGTTCTTATTAAATTCTGCATCCATGATATAGATGCCTATTGTTGTGAACTCTTTTGCAAGCTCTTTCAAAATTCTAATTGTTTGCGGTTCTTATTAGTCTGTCATGAAAATTTAATTGTTTCTTATGTTCAGCTGTGCCTGACCCAGCAAGTGGCGAATCGGAGCTCTATGGAATTCTTACTTACATCAAGTATGAAATGATCTGGATTTTGCAACCCTAAGCTCAGCAAGAGGTGCTGAAAGGATAATGTCTTTGATTGGCTTAAGACTGCTCATATCTGTAACATAGATATTTGGTGAGGTATGAAGCGTAGGATGAAATATATGAACTGCCAAAATCTAAACCCTGGACAATATATCTTGGCTTCCATTGGGTTTGATGTACATCGGTAAATGGCTATGTGTCTGCGTCAACTCTCCAAAGAATGCATCACTTGGTATTTCCAAAACTTCCGGTGCTGAAATTGCCTTTTGTATTTCCTTTGCATCCATAGATTAGATATCTACCTTAGATGTTCAGTGTTAAGTTCTGAAAAGCTTCACATCAGTATATCTTGGCTTCCATTGGGTTTGATGCCCATTCCGTAGTTGTTTAAGTAACCTTAGCAAGACAATGCCATTAAAAAAAATCATCTGATTCTTGGGAATAATTTCATCATATGATTCAAATATCTGATTATGCTTCTAAGCTAAATACTCAAAAGTATGGCCCTATGGATAGTGTTCATGTTTTCCACGTAACACAGCCCTACTTCTATCTTCATGCTATCCATAGTCATGTTGTGCATGGCCCTGTAAATAGTTTCTGTTACTACTATTTTGCTTCAAGTATCATAGCTGCCATATGCACATACTACTCAGACAGGCTCTATAAGTATATTTTTACTTACTGTTATCCTTTGTGTATTAACATGATCAATGCATAGTATATGTACCCTTCTATAAGTATTTTTCCTTCGGAGCTAATGATATCTCTGTGCTTTTGTATGTGTGTTTGCCAATGCCATGGCTGAATTATTATTTTTTGTGTGTAGACTGAAAACTGTAGGGGCTACTTACCTGACACTAAATATTTGCAACCCACCTAAATATTTAAGCAATTTTACGTGTCTTCCAATAAACCTGCACAGCATGATTGCACATCGCCTGGCAGATTTCTCCTCCATTGTCATGATGATCTAGCAGCATGTTTGGAGAGAAAGAAATGACAGGATCTTCGATCTGAAGGCAGTGAACTTAATGGCAATCTGTGATCGCATCTCAGAGGAGATATACACATACACCTGCATTTGGCTAAGGTACCCCCTTCCCCCTCTCTTCTTGGTAACAATGATACGTAAAACTGCGCTGTATGTCTGTGTAAAGTAGGACTATGCACTCTATAGTCTATACATATTGATACTTATGCATACTGTCAGCCATATAGGCTGTAGAGAAGGACGGTTCTGCCCACTCATGATATTTTTTAATAAAACGATTCCTTCAAAATCCATGGGTTATCTCACCGAGCTTCTCCTAATTTTGGCCTTATGTTAATCCCTAGATTGCAGTGCTATTCTCTGGACCATCTTTATTTGAATCCTTCATCTTTGTGTTGTTGTACCTTGTCAAGACTTGATTCCATCCCAATTCTTTCCACCTAGTTACAAGGTCCTGGTTCTTTGTGTTGCCCGAGGAGGGCCAAGGATTCTCTCATGTGAGCAGATGCTGAAAGGCAACTGACGAAATTGCCCTGAAAAATTTCCTATGGAATTAACCCCTATTTTGCAGTGGTATTTATATTGGACCTCGTTAGCTCACAAACATACGTCAGGAAAGATGGCAAAAGCGAACGTTTTGCCTGATAGATTTAGTGCTAGGGGGGCAGCAACTTTAGTTGAAGAGGAGGGGGGGGGGGGTGCCTGACAGGTTTACTTTTGAAGCCATTTTTTTCCAGAAAAATTGTCATCGCTCGATCAGGATCTAAGGCATGTGGCTTGTGGGTGCTTTCGCTGGGAACTCCCCCAGTGGGCGTTTGCCCAATAGCATTATTTCAAATGTTGGCTAATAATGATCAGACTAAATACAAGTGGTGGTGGCCGAGGATTTAAGGTGAGGCAGCCCGTCTTTTTCCAGTAGTTGCATTGCTTCCAGCATGGAAGGTCGCTCTGCACCGTTGGGGAGGGAACACCAAAGGCCCATGACAAGTACACGCTGCATCTACTCCATATCAAAGTCGCCTCCCAACCTCTCATCAGCAGCGGCCTCCACCATCTTCATATGCTCCCCATGGAAGTTGCCTCCCAAACTCTCATCGAGCATGGGACCGCTTCTTTTATAGAGATCCCATACTTCCTTCTTGGAGTTGCGCCACCCGCACGCGATCTCCAGTAGAATGAGCCCGAAGCTATAGACATCGGTGCTCCTGTTGAACTTGACATCACCTTATATTTTTAACTTGGGATCCATGTACGCATCGGTCCCTACGTGGTAGTCACCAGTGAGGAGTTGTTTTTGTTGCCAATCCTTGGTAGCCCGAAGTCGGCGAGCTTGGCATTGTGATCATCATCCAGGAGTGTATGTTGCCTGGCTTGATATCTCTATGTAGGATGTACGACACACTCGTGGTGGAGGTAGACAAGAGTCGATCCTATCCGCTTCACTATTTTGTACCTGGTTGGCCATCGCAGAACTGCCGTGTCCTTGTCATGTAGGTGATGTTCGAGATCACCCTAAGGCATCAGTTTGTAGACAAGGAAGAGCCTATGATCATCCAGCTGCTTCAGGCTGCATCACCAGCACATCAAGTGCCATCTGCTTCTGCCACACCAGCCTTGCAACCTGACCAGATTCTTGTGCTTGGTGTTGCTAATGGTGTTGACTTCTGTGAGGAAGTCCTTGGCTCCTCCTAGCCTGGACCCCTTCAAGAGCTCCTTGACAGCAACTTGCTACTATCCTCCATAATGATCGACCTTGAGGCCTGTTTCCCAGTACACCGCGGCAAAGCCGCCCCTCTCCGAGCTTCCTCTCCATGGAGAAGTTGTTTGTTGGGCGAGCCAAGTCCCGGTACCGGAATTGCTTAGGGCTAGCCCTCGAAACCATGAGGGAATTACGCCTTCGTCTCCACATAAACCATCATAGAATGAACGAATCCGAGCAGGAACACGGAAGCTCCTCCAGCAATCGCTGCTGCAGTTAGACCCGTAGCGGATAACACACACTTGGAATTTGAAATAACCTCCTAAATCTTTGTGCAAGGTTGTCAAAAGTTACTGCTCTACTCAAGATGAGCACATACATATCGATATTGGTAGTTGTTCTTTGGGAGCAAGCGTGAAGTTGAAGGACCATGACAATATCTCATGGAGCTCCACACCTATGCTAGTGGCTGCAGAGAACCCTACTGCCACATCTGGTGGGAGTAACGTTTTCAGGTGGGGCAACTGCGAGCTTGTTAGACAGATAGATAGAGTAGAGATAGAATTCAATTAAACAGTTTTGATCTCCTCTCGATCTCCCATGTATCTGGACGCATCCTAGCGATCGTCCTCAACTTGTATGCCATGGCTGGCTGATCGCCTCAGTCTATAAATACCCGCGGCCTGCTACGGCAGGAGATATGCTTCCCATAATATTTACATGGTACCAGAGCTGCTTCCTCATAAGATCATAAATCACATCTAGCCAAGCTCTTGAGAAAAATCATGACCGGCACCACCGCCTTCGCGTTCACCAGCACCATGAGTGCCCTGACCTCCCAACCTTCATCTGCCACCTTTGCTCTCTTCTCCAGCACCAACGCCGTGTCCCTCGGTCCACCACCGTAAGAGAAGTTCACGAGGACAAACTTCCTCTTATGGAAGGCCATCGTGCTGCCCCATATTAAGGGCGCACAGATGGACCACTTCCTCAACGCAACAAGCCGAGCGTCGTTACCATCACCGTCACCACCGACGGGAAGGAAGAGCAGGTCGTCAACTATGCGCGCGCGATCTGGTACGCTCAGCAGCAACATGTACAAGGCTATCTAATGGGTTCTCTGTCCCGTGAAGTGCTTGCATAGGTCGTCACGTTGCAGACTTAGGCCGAGGTGTGGAGCGCCATCCATGCCACGTTCGCTGCCCAGACGCTAGCCCAGTCCGTGAACACCAGGATCGCGCTTGTCAACCTTCAGAAGGGTAACTCTAGCATGACGGAGTACCTCACCCAAATCAAGGTGCTCTCTGATGAGATCACTCTCGCTGGTGCGCCCCTCTCCAACTAGGAGATCATCTCCTATGTCCGCTCATGTCTGGACCTTGAGTACAACTCTGTGGTCTCAGCCCTCGCCCGCGTCGAGCTTGTCACGCCCCTGGAGCTTTACAGAGCTTTGAGGCACAACTCAACCTTTCCCAAGGGACGCACGTACAACAGTCTTCTGCCAACGCCGCGGCTCGTGGCCGTGGCAGTGGCAGCCCAGGCTGTGGTCACCAAGGACATGGCTGTAATAGCGGCGTGCATGGGTGTGGCAACAACACACGCCCGGCTAGAATCAGGAACACATCATCCTCCTGCACCGGTAGACCACGTTGCCAACTATGCAAGAAGCCAAGCCATGAGGTAACTGAGTGTTGGCACCGTTTGATGAAAATTATTTTCCCGACGAACCCCATGTAGCCGCTTTTCTCTAGGAACAAGGAAACACGATGTGGTATGTTGACTCCGGGGTGACCGACCACATCACTGGTGAGCTTGAGAAGCTTGCCATCCGCGAGAAGTATTTTAGCAACAACCAAGTACACACCGCCGCAAGCGGTGGAGGTATGAACATTCATCACATTGGTCAAGCCTCAATTAATGCCCTATTTCTAAACGTGATCTTCCATTAAAAGATGTTCTCCACGTTCCACAAGCCAACAAAAATCTTGCTTCTATGTCTCGCTTATCAGTCGATAACAATGTATTCTTTGAAACTCATCCTAAATATTTTCTTTTAAAGGATCGGGCAACAAGGGAACTCGATCGCGGTAGATGCATCGAAGGACTTTACCCCATCACATGAGGAGCATTTAGTCGAAAGCGTTGTCTTCAAGCCTACTGCGTCGTCAAGCCCTCCTTGGTAAGATGGCATTAAAGAATTGGTGACTCTTGGCACACTGACAAGCATCACAAACAGACTCTTTATTTTCACTATCTGAAAATGGAAGATTGCCTTGATTGACTACTTGCTCAACTATGATTGATGATAGATGTCCTACTCTTTGATGCCATCTTGCCAAGGAGGGCTTGACGACGACGCTTTTGATGACTAAATGCTCCTGATGTGATGGGGGTAAGGTCCTTCGATGCATCTACTGCGATGGAGGAGTTTCCTGTTGCCTGATCCTTTATAAAAATAATACTTAGTATGAGTTTCAAAGAATACATTGTTATGGGTTGTTAAGCAAGACATAGAAGCAAGATTCTTATTGGCTTGTGGAACGTGGAGAACATCTTTTAATGGAACATCAATTGGGGAACTAATTGAGGCTTGACCAATGTCATGGATGTTCATACGTCCACCACTTGCGGCGGTGTGTACTTGGTTGTTGCCGAAATACTTCTCGCAGATGGCAAGCTTCTCAAGCCCAGAGTTAGCATACGACACCATGTTTCCTTCTCCTTGTTCCCGGAGAGCAGTAGCCACATGGCGTTCGCCAAGAAGATAATTTTCATAAAAACGGTGCCAACACTCAGTTACCTCATGGTCTGTCTTCATGCATAGTTGGCAGAGTGGTCTGCCAGTGGAGGATGATGATGCGTTCTGACTGCAGTTGTTGCCGCCAGGGCGTGAGCTGTTTTTGTTGCCGGTCACGTCTAGGCTATTTTAGCCATCGAAGTGCAGTCTACCGACCAGCATCCGGGTGACGTTAAAATTGATGGATGCCGTCATGGTCCCATCCAGGCTGAAGCTGGGTAGGCTTGTCGTGTTAACCGAGTGTCTGAAGGAGCTGAGGTCAATGCCGATGTTGTCCAAGGTTTCCTTGGGATCGAAGGTGTTGTTGTACGTGTCAAACTCCATGGCGACGAATTGGTACGGGTCGTAGGTGATGCTCTCTGTCTTGTTTGTGAGGCCGAAGGCATCACCGGCCGAGTCTGGCGTTAGCGCCGATGGCTAGCCGATGAGGAAGAAGGCCATGGCATCCCCTTTGGGGTATCCATGCATGAGCTTTTTTGAAACAGAGACATAAGATTTGCCTCATCTATTAATTAAGGAGAGAATAGAGTTAGTTTGTTTTACAACCGACTCTCATACAACACATGGTGATTACTCTCGCGCTATAAGTGCCTAGCTTCTTAGCACCCGGGGTGCTCCAAAGATTGGCTTCGGCTAAAATGGTGTTTAGCAAGATCACCGGCGGTGCACTCTTGTTACAGAAGACGCGGGAGTTTGTCTTCCAAATTGTCCAAGATACAAGCATGGTGAGAGAATTCATGGCCATCTAGCTGGGATGTTCAACTCGGTCCTATTAGCCCACCAAGACTTGATGGAATCCTCCAAGTGCCAAGTAGAAGTGTACATGTGGTCGAGACCAAGCTTCTCGATGACCAAGTTCCATAGCTAAATTGTAAAACGTCACTTGAAGAAGAGATGTGCTCTAGCTTCACGCTCCCTCTTGCAAAGAGGACAAAGGCCACAGTTTGGCCAGCCTTGCTTGGCCAATCTATGGGTGGTCCAAATTCGGCCTTGTATGGCTAACCAAGCGAAGAACTTGACTTTTAGCGGAGCCCAAACTTTCCAAACCATTTGTTCCATAGGGGAGAGGGTCATACCAAAGAATTACGCCTTGTAGGTGGAAGCCGCTGAGTAGAGCCCATCTGTCGAGTGTTTCCACACGATGTCGTCCTTGGTATGCTCATCAAGATGGAAGTCATGCACAAGCATCCAAATTGTGAAGAACTCCCTTATGTGGTCAACGGAAACAATTGTGGATGGTTCAATCTTTTAAATCCAAGCATTCTCCTTGAGGGCCTCACATAACTTCCAATCTTTTCTCGTTGATGCCTTGAAAATGAGAGGGTCAATCTCTTTTGGTTTTCGTCCAAGGTGCCATGGTGAGTCCCAGAACGGTGTTTTTGTGCCATTCTCCACTGTGATGGTAGTGGAGGCATAGAAGAAATCAAGGTCATCCTCATCATAAGGGTTTCCCATACCAACCCGCAAGTTCCCCGACTCCTTCCATTCTAACCATGACCAACGCAACCTCAAGGCCCTAGTGATTTGGTCGGTGTTTGAGCACCTTAAAGCCTCCATATTCGAGTGGCGATGTGCAGAAAAGCACGATGATCCAATTCCGAACCTTGGTCGGGAAGCCTTTCCTTTGTAGAAGATCAAGGATGTACTCTCACTTAACCGAATAAGAGGCCTTGCGAATGTCAAGCTTGAAGAGTAGGGTGGGGGTCCTGCACTTGTGCAACCGGTGGGCAAAGTTCGGACGTACATAAAGTTATCGTGAATCCTTCCCCTCTTGATGAATGCACTTTGCGCGTTGGAGACCAGGGCATCCATGCGGGGGCCAATGCTGATGGATAGCACCTTCGCAATAATATCGATAGCATGGATGAGACTAATAGTTTTGTCGTTGGAGATGCCCTCCGCACCCTCTTTGGGCAAAAGCACCACATTTGCGGAGTTGAGCCAATGGAAATTTGCCGAATGTAGGGACTCAAAGATGTGCATGACCCTCGTAATGCATCTTTGATGGTGTCCCAGCATTTCTTGAAGAAGATGCCCGTGAAGTCATCCGGTCTGGGTATGCCTGTGAAGCCATCCATGCATGAGCTCACCACCTCATGGGTGGTGTTGTCATACAACGGCAACGGGGGCCCGTACGACATTAAGTCGCGGTCGCCGGTAGTCACTGCTGCAAGGAGTTGCCTGCAAGGTTGACCAAGCTGCCGTTCACGGCCGCGTCACGCGAGAAATTGAGGTATTTTGTGTCGCATGAGGATGAGTTGGCGAAGTTGAAGCTAAAGGAGATGGGTGGCGGCGTTGCGGCGGCGACATGTCAAGGAGCATCGAGCAGCGAGGAGGAGGAAGCAGCCGGCGTAGAGGATGATGATGAGAAGAAGCTGCTACTGGGGCGCTCCATTGCTTGCAGGAAACATGGCTCTGTCTGTCTAGCTAGCGCTGGGGTGTTGTGAGCTCATATATATATATATATATATACTACCATAGCTTGCCACATAACTTGTTTAGGCTCACTAAACTTTTAACGGTTTAAAAGTTATCAAAAAATATGAAATAAATATGGGAGCATCTCTCTAATGTAATAAGATGATCCAACAGAGGGATTGTGGAAATATGCATTTATGTGTCCTCTGCAAAAATAACAAGCATTTCAGCTCACTGTGACATAAATATATACTAAACTATTTGTTTTTTTGTCCAGGACACATACAGTCGTATTTTTATAATCCCTCCATTGGATCTTGTTATATTATAGATGTGATGTTTCAGTGTTTTTTTTCAGGATTTTTGAGAATATTTGCACCGTTGAAACCCTTAACTAGTTCTGTGGCAAGCTATTGTAGAAAATTCTGCTCCGGTTAGCTAGACAGACTGAAATATAATACACGACTAAATTACCTTTAGATTAATCACGTGGGTACATGTATCTCATCCGAGTCATGTCTGAATTTAAGTAGGTGGCAAGAATCTTCCTGCCTGTTAGTGAAGGCATTCATGCACTACTGCCATCCTTGTGCTAGCTTTCCAAGTTGTTCTATTCTGAGCCTCCACTTAATTGTACCAGTTCCAGTTGCTAACTTTGCTATATGATAGTCTGAAAGATGGAAACCAGGGTGCAAGTCTGTGGGCAGTGGGCCGGGCACACGAGCACCAGCTGCTATTTCTTGTGGACTGCTTTAGTAGCCGCATGTTCCTGATATGAACTTTATGTAATATCAGGTAATTAACAGGACCTTGGCCTTCAATTATTTTATGCAAATTTGGTTGCCCTCCAATCTTGACTGAAGTTTCCTCGGGGTGGTTGTGATGCCATTGACGTTGACGGGCGGGTTTGCGTAGTTCCCACCTTTAGGGCTCCGTTGGTTCACAAGATAGGAAAAATGTGCAAAATGTAGGAATATGATAGAATGTATGTGTAGAACAGAGGATTGAACAGTATAAGAACTCTATATTTGGCCTGTGTTGAGGAGCCTGTCATGCAGCAGTGTAGGTTTCGTAGGCATTGGAAGAGTACTTTTCCTGCCTGTTGTCGCCCAAGGAATCTCTGAAAGTTCCTATCTGTATATTTGTTTCCACCTGACACGGCTGAGAACAGAAAAACGGAAGCAAAAAAAACTGCCCCGGTTAGCTATGATGTTTTTTAACAAGTATACATGTAGAAATCAAAATAATTTAGCTATCTTTTTCTTTTGTTAAAATAGCTATACAGTAGTTTTTGGTGCTATTTCTGTCATAGCACTTGCCTGAAATCTTTGGTGTATTTGCAAGCACCAGCAGTGACTATAACATGGACGAAACTTAGGCACCATTCATCGTTCCTTTTGTAAAAAAAATGCATCTAGAAATTTGTTGTAAAAAAAAAACCGATTTGGAACTTTTTTTTTTGCTATGCATGATTCAGAGCTTGTCAGCTTAGAGCTTGATAATGTGATATCATCAAATCATCCAACGGATAATGGAAACTATTTCGGTGGCGGTAATGGCCTCCAGTAGTTTTCTATGGAACCATACCATTCTGTAAACTGAGAATGCTTATAAGCTAGATATTCAAATTACAGTCCTATGAGTAGTTTTTGTTGGCTGGGAACAGTTTTCATGTTTTCCACGCAACAGACTCCTAGTTTTATCTTCATGCTATATGTAAGCTACACCTTGGTCGAATTGGTTTCAACAGTGGAAATATTAGCATTTTTTTATGGTAGGAGATTGGTTTCAAAGGATGGCAATTGACTCTTTTCCACGAACACTAACAACGGGAAGATCTTCCTATGTATCTTAGCAGCGACTGTTAATCCCTATACTTTGCTTTTGCTGAAGGTACTAGACTGGATGTTGATAACATTTGCTTTTGAAACATTCATACGGTGAGCCACAGAGGGTAGGTCTGCTCACTATGACATAGTCATAAACAAAATCCCATCAAAACCCATGGACTAACTCACCGAGCTTCTAGTTATAGCTTTGTGGTAATCCCCAAGAGTGCACTGCTATTCTCTGGATCATCTTTGCTTGAACCCTTCACTTTTGTGTCTGTTGTACCTTGTCAATACTTGATTCCATCCTGGTTCGCTTCCACTCACAGGGTGAAACTTCAGGTGACAAGGCTGGCGAATCATCACTCTGTTCAAATATCGGCATGATGAGGACGACGGGAACATCCTCTGCTGCAAAAGTTTGACGAATCAATCCCGTGCCCCACGTTTCAGTCACTGTCTCCATGAGCATGGCTACTTGCCAACTTCAGTAGGGGGATTGGCACTGGCATGACTACTTGACTGTCGGGTAACACCCTCCAGGCACCCATGGACCAGACCAGGTACGAATCTGAGTTCTGTCTCCTTCAGAAGTTGCACACCTTTCAGAAAACCCCGCTACACTCCACGGCGCTCAACATGAAGGATATTTGAGACTTATGTTTATGTATAGGTTTTTTTTTATACTTCCATGTTGGGATTGGTTCGGCATCGCCCCCAACAGTGCACACCCACTCTTTATGACTAAAAACAATTCTGGGTGCTTGTAGTGCAACAAAAGTACGCTCTACTTACGAAATAGCACCATTTATTTTTCTAAGAAACATGTTGATTTTGCAAGTACGAGATCTTCCACTTATTTGGTTTCATTTTACATTCTATCAGTATATGTGCTGCATATACAGCACTAATTCGCTTTCTCCCGCACCCGTAGGCTGCAGTTAATATGCAATTGCAAATGCCCTGATTTCTTGCTGGGAGTATTTGCCAGATACATAATGTAACAAATACTCCAATCTTCTAAACGCCGCCATTCCAGCCAAGGAATGACCATCCTTTAAACAGAAGAGAAGAGAAGAAAGGAATGACCATCCTTTAAACAGACTGTAAAACAATGTAATGTTGTAGAAATTCGACCCCCCCAAACTAACCCATTGGAGATTACTCCATTTCTTTACTGGTGAAGAATTTTAAAGTGTGCTCTAAATTGTAAATGACCCGACTGGGTAAAACACTAACTTCAAAATATGCAGCATATTCTACCCTTTTTTTTTGGTTGAGAAAACGCAAAAGCCTTGTGTTTCATTCCATTGAGAAGGTAGAAGAGACACAGTACACACACCCAAACGGGCAGGAAAGAAAACGATTACAGAGCTCAACAAGTTATTATGTAACTATGTTTGTGCCAACATTACAAATTATTACGAGACATGGTATACTGGCAGAAAGCTTCAACCTCTCAGTCGTAGAACTGAACAATTTGGCTAGCAACAGAAATAACCTGAAAAAGGAAAACAATCTATTAGGATGGCAAACTTCACCCACAATGATGTTTGAGAATCAATTAGTCTAACCTAGCATCGCATGAAAAACATTGAAAAGAGATCAGTGAGCAGGGGCACAATTCAAAACCTCGTTTATGTCATTGTTTGATACGATATAACTGAAAAGATGGCGACACAATGTTGAACAAAATAAAAGGCGCATTGGATCTTGTTTTCCGCTACATGAAAATGCCAGCTCCAAATTATGAGGCACCGGCCGTGGTTATCACGAGTATCCATCAAAAGAAGAAATAGCCGATTAAATGAAGAACATGCCAGTAGCCAGCAGCATTCCACTAGATAATAGCTTCAGCGTGCAATTATGTCAAGATCCACCACTAAATTATGCCCCTCTTAATTTGTCATTGCTGCCAATAAGTGGAACATGACAATGTGATGGTTCTTCTCGAGGACACCAGACACAATAAAAAAATGTAGCAGACATGAGACGACTTTAGTGTTCTGATCTCTATGCTTCTGGCAGATCTCAAGGCATAGCAGACAGCATCTGGGAGATGTAATGGCATGGTTCTTCATGTCTACCAGTCAGATGCTACAGTACAGCTGTAAGCATACCTTCTGTATAAATAGGCGTCAGCAGAACGGTAGAAACATCAAGCTAGAAGCTCTTCTTTTCTGCTCCTCCTCTCCTCAACCACAATATAGAGAAAAGCTTCAAGATCAGACATGGCTTTCCACCTAAGATCGATAAGTTTGCCTTCTAGGCCTCATGCCACCGAGACTGAGATTGAAGAAGAGATGTTGAGCCTAGAGGCAAGCATCTCTTCCTCCACGACCATCGGCACGATGTGTGAGGGTCTGAGGAGGCTTGGAGACATCTACAATGGTGTTGAAGAGATCATCTGCCTACCAAGCAGCCAAGTCTGCCCCTACCATCAGAGGATGGTGTTGGATGGAGAAATGGAAGGTTCTCTCGAACTGCTAGATCTCTGTGGTGCCATGCAAGAGATCTTCGCCGAGATGAAGGCCATCATCCAAGAGCTGCAAGTGGCTCTAAGGAAAGGGGATGATGCGGCTGCTCAAGCCAGGATCCAATCTTACACCCGCTTGACGAAGAAGGCCAAGAATCATTTCAACAAGACCGCGAAGAAGACTTCTGTAGATTGCAGGATGGTCATGCTCTTGGCCAAGGCCAGGGAGATCTCTGTCTCTCTGCTGGAGTCCACATTCCGTCTCTTGTCAAAGCAAATTGAAATGCCTAAACAGTCTCTTGTTTCCAAGGCATTTCACAAAAAGAAGTCAGTTGTTTGCAAGGAGCAACTGTTGGGGTTAGAGTGCAGTATTGGAGATCTTGAGATCGGAGCAGGACATCTTTTCAGGAAATTAGTCCAGAGCAGAGTTTCTCTACTCAACATCCTTAGCTCATAGATACTCCCAAGTCACTCTTGACACCCTTCGATTGGCATCCGCCTTTTAAGGAATAGCTGATCATCATAGAATTCCCCCCTATGTACAGTCCTTAGCTCATAGATACAGTAGAAATGTACATGATACTAGCAAGAGAAACAAAAGTTTTGATCCATTTGAACATTTCATGCTTGAAGATGTGCTTGTGATCCCAGTATACTTAATATTGATAACCTTGGTAAGTGGATCTTGTCCCTTATGCATGAAGCATGCCAGATCAACGTCACAAGGTCCCAACTTGTAGTTTGCAGAATCAATCAGTTTTATTATCCAGATTCTGCAGCAGCACCTCCAGCACCAGCACATGGCTGTGCAGTCTGGCACTGCAATTAAATATATTTCTGGTTTCATAAAACAAAGTCCAAATTAGTGCTCAAATTTTAACATCGTCGACATCTATATCATCTAAGCATTTAAGGTGAAATAATAACAAGACATTTACTGTACAGAATTAACAATAATCTGAGCAAGACCTAATCCAAACTTGCCAGTGTGAAAAGTCTTTGTTCTTCTCCGTATAATAATTCTCGAAACGCAAAGAACAACCAATGCTTTATATGCTTACTTCAAACTTCACCAAAAGTAGAGATGGTAGTGTTTGAGAATCAGTTAGTTTGACCAAGAGGTAATAAGGTTGTACGAAAACATCGGAAAAAATAGGGTGGACACAGGCACATAACAAAAGCTCGTTTCTCGTTAGATATGAAAGGGTGGGTGGCTGAAAGCCTCAAGCTGAAAAAAACAGGGGTAACACGCTGAACCACTAACATGGATCTTGTTTCCATTGGCCTAAACATGCCAGCTCCGATCAGCGAAGCTTTAACTTGTGATTCGCAAGGGTGCCCACCAAAGAAAACACCTGATTAAATACAGGCATTCCACAGCAAAATGCTAGGTTAGCAATCCATTAAATAATGGCTTTGGTAAGCAATTATGCCAAGATCCACCATCAGACTAAATTGGACTGCTGGTTCTTGTTGCCAATTGCTGGAACATAATGATGCAATGGCCCATCTCAAGGACAGTAGACACATAAAACAATGTACTAAACATGAGACGACTTTAGGATTCCAATCTCTATGTTTGTGCTTAAAAAATCTCAAGGCATAGCAGACAACATGTGGGAGATGTAATTGCATGATTCTTCGTGTCTACCAATCAAATGCTACTGCTTCTACATTTCTGTATAAATAGGCCTCAGCAGAGCAGTAGACGCATCAAACAAATAAGTGTTCCTTTCTTCAACTCTTCATCAACCACAATATATACTGAGAAAAGCTTCAAGCTCAGATATGGCTTTCCACCAAAGATCGATAAGTTTGCCTTCTAGGCCTCACGTCAGTGAGACCCAAGTCGAGCAAGAGCTTCACAGCCTAGAAGCAAGCATCTCTTCCTCCAATTCCATCAGCATGATGTGCGATGGTCTCAGGAGTCTTGCAAACATCTATGATGGTCTTGAAGAGATTATTTGCCTACCAAGCCACCATGTTTTCTCCTCCCAGCAGAGGAACATGTTGGATGGAGAAATGGAAGGTTCTCTTGAGCTGCTAGATCTCTGCAGCGTCATGCAAGAGATCTTCGCCGAGATGAAGGCCATCATCCAAGAGCTGCAAGTGGCTCTAAGGAAAGGGGATGATGCAGCTACTCAAGCCAAGATCCAGTCTTACACCCGCTTGGCGAAGAAGGCCAAGAATCATTTCAAGAAGACCGCGAAGAAGACTTCTGTAGATTGCAGGATGGTCATGCTCTTGGCCAAGGCCAGGGAGATCTCTGTCTCTCTGCTGGAGTCCACACTCCGTCTCTTGTCGAAGCAAATTGAAATGCCTAAACAGTCTCTTGTTTCCAAGGCATTTCACAAAAAGAAGTCAGTTTCCTGCAAGGAAGAGCAATTGTCGGAGTTAGAGTGCAGTATCGTAGATCTTGAGATCGGAGCAGGACATCTGTTCAGGAAGTTAGTCCAGAGCAGAGTTTCTCTACTCAACGTCCTTAGCTCATAGATACTCCCAAGTCACTCTTGACGACCTCCAATTGGCATCCGCCTTTTAAGGAATAGCTGATCTTCATGCAATTTTCCCATATGTATACACTATACTGTATAAATGTACATGATACTATAGAAACAGAAAGAGAAACCAAAGTTTTGATCCATCATCCTTGAAGATGTGTTTGTGATCCCAGTATAGCTTATTTTTATGCCCATGGTTATTGGATCTTGTTCCTTATGTATGGAACATGCCAAACCAAAGTCACATGGTTCCAACCTGCATTTAACAGAATCACTCCAACCTGTATTTAACAGAATCATTCAGTTTTATTATCCAGATTCTCCACCACTACCACATGGTTGTGCAGTCTGGCACTACAATTGAATATATTTCTTGTTTCATACAACAGAGTCCGAATTAGTGCACTCAAATTTTAACATCTATGACATCTATATCATTCAAGCATTGAAGGCGACAAAATAACAAAAACATTTACTTTAATACCACAACTTTTTGCATGCTCTACGTATTAACAATAATCCGAGCAAGACCTGATCTAAACTTGCCAGTGCACAAACCCTTTGTTTATTTCAATAAAATGATTGCCAGTGCACAAACCTTTTGTTTGTTTCAATAAAATGATTCTCAATACACAAACAACAATCGATGCTTTACATGCTTATTTCAAACTTTACCAAAAGAAAGAAGATGCTGATTCCGGAGTATCAGTAGTATGACTAAAGAGGTAATAAGATTGTACAAAAAAATTGCAAAAAATAGGGTGGCCACGGGCACACATCAAAAATCTTATTTCAGTAATGGTTAGATATGAAATGGTCATGCTACTCACACGGTTGGTGGCTGGAAGCCTCAATCTGAAAAAATGGGGATAATATGCTGAACCCCTAACATGGATCCACTACCGGAATCAGGGGCTACCATGGCCTAAACATGCCAGCTCCGACCTCGAGGCTTTGACCTGTGATTTGCAAAGGTGCCCACCAAGGAAAACACGTTATTAAATACAGGTATGTCACAGCTAAATGCTAGGTTAGCAACCCATTAAATAATGGCCTGAGCATGCAAGAAAGATCCACCATCAGACGAAACTGCGGTGCTGGTTCTTGCTGCCAATTGTTTGGATAGTAGCACAAAACAATGTACTAAACACGAGACGACTTTAGTGTTGCGATCTCTATGCGTCTGGCAAATCTCAAGGCATAGCAGACAGCATCTGGGAGATGTAATGGCGTGCTTCTTCATGTCTACCAATCAAATGCTACTTCATGTACATTTATGTATAAATAGGCCTGAGCAGAGCAGTAGACACATCAAACCAAGAAGTGTTCTTTTCTGCTCCTCCTCTCTTCAACCACAATACAGAGAAAAGCTTCAAGCTCAGATATGGCTTTCCACCAAAGATCGATAAGTTTGCCTTCTAGGCCTCAAGTCAATGAGACCCAAGTCGAGCAAGAGCTCCACAACCTAGAAGCAAGCATCTCTTCCTCCAATTCCATCAGCACTATGTGCGATGGTCTCAAGAGTCTTGCAAACATCTACGATGGTCTTGAAGAGATTATTTGCCTACCAAGCCACCAAGTTTTCTCCTCCCAGCAGAGGAACATGTTGGATGGAGAAATGGAAGGTTCTCTCGAGCTACTAGATCTCTGCAGCGCCATGCAAGAGATCTTCGCCGAGATGGTGGTCATCATCCAAGAGCTGCAAGTGGCTCTAAGACAAGGAGATGATGCAGCTGCTCAAGCCAAGATCCAGTCTTTTACTCGCTTGGCGAAGAAGGCCAGGAAACATTTCAAGAAGACTGCCAAGAAGGCTGCATCCAACAAGATGGTCATGCTATTGACCAACGCAAGAGAGATCTGCATCTCTCTGCTGGAGTCCACACTCCATCTCTTGTCGAAGCAAATTGAAATGCCGAAGCAGTCTCTTGTCTGCAAGGCATTTTACAAGAAGAAGGCCGTTGTTTGCGAGGAGCAATTGCAGGAGTTAGAGTGCAGCATTGGAGATCTTCAGAATGGAGCAGGAATTCTGTTCAGGAAATTAGTCCAGAACAGAGTTTCTCTATTAAACATTCTTAGCTCATAAATACTCCACATCACTCTATGCCCTGTGATTGGCATCCGTCTTTTTGAGGATGAGCCAATCTTGATATAGTATTCCATGTGTATAGTATACAGTGCAAATGTACAGAAATTATAGAAACAAAGACCAAAGCTTTGATCCATCTCAGATTTTACGATACTGATAATAATCTCCTGGGGCTTTGTGGTGAATATATGCATGACAAAGAAATCTGTATGATGTATATCCATCATGTATTTGTTAGGGTCTGTTAATTAGGTTTGTGTTACAGGTTACATGTTCGTGGTAAATGAAAACAACAATGATGTTAGACCTAGCATAAAACTATTTGGTTATGGGCTGCATTACACCTACCATATGATTCATGATTAACCTTATTTTTTGGATCTCACCTATCATGCATGGGACACGCCAGCTCGAAGCCACATGGTTGATGGTTGTACTTGCACATAAATCAACTAGTCAGATTCACTTCATAGTTGCAAATGCTGCCTTCATATGCCCAATTAATATTTAGGCATATATCTACACATTTATTCTGATGATAAAGCTTGCATTTCTGATAAAATAATAAAACTAGTTATGATGGGTAGGTCAAGTGGAAAAATTGAATCTAAATGTTCTTAATAACGAACGATAATCCACATTCGCAAATGCAAAACAAATAGTATGATGGTATATTCAGCATAAATTTATTTGGTGTTTAATGGGAGATAAATATTGGATTGATCGTTATAGGTTTCTGAGATGGCATGTCTTAATGTTAACACATTAACACCAAAAAATATCTCCTGTAATATGAAATATTTTGCCTGATCAAAGCTTTTGTCCATTGAGTCCTTACACCAGCAAGAGAGCAGGGATAGGATGAAGTCAATGACTCTTTACACCAGCAAGCACCAACCACCCTGGAGGTGCAGATGAGTTTACCACTAACGATTAAGACGCGGCTGTAGCATGCCAGCGGCAAAGCATGAAGAAGACTAGTCATCATGTAACACTGATGCACATGCATGATCAAGCTATCTGAACCCAACACGAAAACTGTTCCTCGTGTGTGAGTTTGTCTCCAATGATTAAGACACTTTCGACAGCCCCATATACTCATTCATTGATGTATGAAACGATAAGATAACAGTAGAGCAGCATAAGCTTGCCTTGAAGATGGGTGACAAACTCTCGGGACTTCGACTGACAGGATTCTGGTTGTCTGTAGGTAGCAAAGATGTGCAAGTGCTTCTACTTCTGAGCTATATATGAGGGTAGCAAAATGTGCGTACTGGGGTAGACACCATCCAAGAGCTGCACTTGGTTCTGAAAAGAGGAGACACTGAAGCTTTCAGGTCAATATTCAGTCATACACGGTACACCCAATCAACAAAGAAAGCACATAAACATTTCAGGTAGATCGGGAAGACGGTTACACCTGTTACTGAGGACCGAAGGGTGATCAGGCTACTTGCAACAGCAAAGAAAATTACAGTCTTGTTGCTTCAAATCTACACTCTGGCTCTTGTCAAAGTAACTTGTCGTCCCAAACATTGGCGGGTGTTCACTTTTCTCAACGCATTCCGTAGCTGAAGAGTAGCAATTGCGGGCACTTGTGTCGGACATTGTTGATCCGGGGAGCGGAGTTGACGTTCTGTTCAAGAAATTGATCCAGAACAGAGTTTTTCTGCTGAATACTCATAGCTTATAGATAAAGGTACATACTCAGATCCAATACCCTGTGGTTGGCATCCGGCGTTTGCAGGATCTATGTATAAAATGGAAAAATTACTCAACTCTGATGCTGTTCAGTTCGTTGGTTTACATACATAGTTCAGACACACTAGCCCGCTAACCCGAAGGCATGAGGTTGTTATGCTTTTTTTTAACTATGAGGTTGTTATGCAATTCACATGAAATGTGCCTCAAACACAAGCTCCTTGTAATAATATACTGGGGTATTGCTCCCTATAATTAATAGAATACCAGTTGCAGAAGCAACTAAAATTTGCATATCAAGCAGATGCCACCAGATAAACATGTCCCTAGAACATCCAAAGCTAAGCCAGCTGTTCCTTTCATCAGCAATCAGCAACCAGCTCCTTATCTCTCGTCGTTTCACTACACTCACCGATCTCATTATCTTGATCTGAAACCAAACTACACGCTCGTGCAGATGAGTTTGCTGCTGATAATTCAGACATGACAGCTAAATTTGCTAAACATGCCACCTCCGACCGTCGAGGCTTTGACCTGTGATTTGCAAATTTGCCCACCAAGGAAAACACCTTATTTAATACAGGTATGTCACAGCTAAATGCTAGGTTAGCAACCCATTAAATAATGGCCTGAGCATGCAAGAAAGATCCACCATCAGACGAAACTGCAAGGGACAGTAGCACAAAACAATGTACTAAACATGAGATGACTTTAGTGCTGCGATCTCTATGCTTCTGGCAGATCTCAAGGCATAGCAGACAGCATCTGGGAGATGTAATGGCATGATTCTTCATGTCTACCAATCAAATGCTACTGTTTGTACATTTATGTATAAATAGGCCTGAGCAGAGCAGTAGACACATCAAACGAAGAAGTGTTCTTTTCTGCTCCTCCTGTCTTCAACCACAATACATACAGAGAAAAGCTTCAAGCTCAGATATGGCTTTCCACCAAAGATCGATAAGTTTGCCTTCTAGGCCTCACATCAGTGAGACCCAAGTTGAGCAAGAACTCCAGAGCCTAGAAGCAAGCATCTCTTCCTCCAATTCCATCAGCACGATGTGCGATGGTCTGAGGAGTCTTGCAAACATCTATGATGGTCTTGAAGAGATTATTTGCCTACCAGGCCACCAAGTTTTCTCCTCCCAGCAGAGGAAGATGTTGGATAGAGAGATGGGATGCTCCGTTGAGCTCTTAGATCTCTGCAGCACCATGCAAGAGACCTTTGCTGAGATGGTGGTCATCATCCAAGAGCTGCAAGTGGCTCTAAGAAAAGGAGATGATGCAGCTGCTCAAGCCAAGATCAAGTCTTTTACTCGCTTGACGAAGAAGGCCAGGAAACACTTCAAGAAAACTGCCAAGAAGGCTGCATCCAACAAGATGGTCATGCTATTGACCAACACAAGAGAGATATGCATCTCTCTGCTGGAGTCCACACTCCATCTCTTGTCGAAGCAAATTGAAATGCCAAAGCAGTCCCTTGTCTGCAAGGCATTTTACAAGAAGAAGGCCGTTGTTTGCGAGGAGGGACAATTGCAGGAGTTAGAGTGCAGCATCGGAGAGCTTCAGGATGGAGCAGGAATTCTGTTCAGGAAATTAGTCCAGAACAGAGTTTCTCTATTAAACATTCTTAGCTCATAAATACTCCACATCACTCTACTCCCTGCGATTGGCATCCGCCTTTTTGAGGATGAGCCGATCTTGATACAGTTTTCCCATGTGTATAGTATACAGTACAAATGTACAGAAATTATAGAAACAAAGACAAGTTGTGATCCTTATCAGATTTTGCGATACTGATAATAATCTCTTGGGGCTTTGTGATGAATATATGCATGACAAAAGGAAATGTGTATGATGTCAATAATTTGTTAGATTCTGTTAATTAGGTTTGTGTTACAAGTTACATTTTCGTGGTAAATGATAACAACAATGATGTTAGGCCTACCATAAAACTAGTAGGGGTTATCGGTTGCATTACACCTACCAGAAGATTCATGATTAGCCTTATTTTGTGGATCTCACTTATCATGCATGGGACACGCCAGGTCGAAGCCACATGGCTCATTGTTCTACTTGCACATAAATCAACTAGCCAGATTCACTTCATACTTGCAAATGCTGGCTTCATATGCTCAATTAATATTTAGGTATGTATCTGAATAAATGTGTAGATACATACCTAAATATAATGGGTAGTTCAAGTGGGAAAATGAAATCTAAATGTTCTTAATAACAACAATAATCCATATTCGAAAATGAAAAAATGAGTATGATGGTATCTTCAGCATAATTTCATTTAGTATTTATAATGGGCGATAAATACTGGATTGAGCATTATAGGTTTCTGAGATGGCATGTCTTAATGTTAACACATCAACACCAAAAGGCATCTCCTGTAAAAGGGAAATATTCTGCCTCATCAAAGCATGGTAGATAGACTTTGGTAATATAGTTTTGGTCTCTTTCTTACCCCCTCTTACATTGTATAGGAGCGCCACAAAGGATGTTAGCAGAACAAGGTAGCACAGCCTGGAACAACATGCTGATTAAATCAGTGATTCCTTACACCAGCAAGCGCCAACCACCCTGGGGGTGCAGATGAGTTTGCCACTAACAATTAAGACACGGATGTAGCATGCCGGCGGCAAAGCATGGAGAGGACAGTCATCATGTAACGCTGATGCACATGCATATGCATGATCAAGCTATCTGGATCCAACACGAAAATTGTTCCTCGTGTGTGAGTTTGTCTCCAATGATCAAGACACATTCGACAGGCCCGTATACTCATTCATAGATGTATGAAACGATAAGATAACAGCAGAGTGGCATAAACTTGCCTTGAAGATGGGTGACAAACTCTGAGGACTTCGACTGACAGGATGCCGGTTGTCTGTAGGTAGCAAAGATGTGCAAGTGCTTCTACTTCTGCACAATATACGAGGGTAGCAAAATGTGCGTGCTGAGGTAGACACCATCCAAGAACTGCACTTGGTTCTGAAAAGAGGAGACACTGCAGCATTCAGGTCAATAATATTCAGTCCTACAAGCTACACCCAATTAGCAAAGAAAGCACATAAACATTTCAGTTGGTTAAATACACCTGTTACTGAGGACTGAGGTGTGATCAGACTACTTGCAGCAGCAAAGAAAATGACAGTCTTGTTGCTTCAAATCTACACCACGGCTCATGTCAAAGGAACTTGTTGTGCTGAACATTGGCGGTCGTTCGCTTCTCTCAGTGCATTCCATAACTGAAGAGGAGCAATTTCCGGCAATTGAGTTGGACAACTGTTGATCCAGGGAGCGGAGTCGGTGTTCTGTTCAGGACATTGCTCCAGTTGCAGTTAGCAGCAGTACGAAGCAACTAAAATTTGCATATCAAGCAGATGCTCACCAGATAAGCATGTCCCTGGAACCTCCAGCGCCAAGTCAACAGTTCCTTCCATCAGCAACCAGCAACCGGCTCCTCATCTCTCGTCGTCTCACCGCACTCATCGATCTCATGATCTTGATCTGAAAATCAACCTACACTAGTTTGCTGCCAACAATCCAGACATGACAGCCTGATCATATGCCCCTTACACTGATCGGGCGTACAAAAAATGCATCAGCTTGTCGGGGAGATGGGTGGCTTATGTGCCGTCAACAAAACTCAGCTCTTCATAATCGACGAGAACCTTGGTGTCTCTAGGGTGAGCCCTTACATGGCCACTGCCTCATTCGTTATATATAGAGCTAGACCATACCGTACTTGTTTGACACCGTTGCAGCGAAGAATCGCTTGTCTGAATCTATTCTCTTCCTTCCATTTCTTGCTAAAAGGAAAGCGCTCGAGCCTGCATTCCGGTCATGGCCAGCCATTCAGTCCCCCGCTCTCATGAAAGTGAAACCAATATATGTCGAAGACGAAGAACAGCTGCATATCCTGAAGGCCGATCGACACATCTCAGAGATCCTGCATTTGGCCAGCAGATGCATGCTTCGTCAGGAATCAGGATTGGGTTCGCTTGCATCCTCAGAGAAAGGTTTCATCTGAGCAACAACTGAAGGATGCCGTACATTATCACTATTTCCACGGAAAAATAAGATTCAAGACAAAATCATCTCGTTCTCTCAGGTTGAGTGGCAGCACATGGTGACATGGATCTGGTCCGAAGCACGGCAGCAGGCAACGCCGGATCGAAACCGAACCAACCTGCGACAACAAAACAAAGAGGGGAGCCACTTTGCAGTGCTCGTCGGGGTTGAAGTAGAGGCGCGTCCGCAGCAGGGAACGGCAACGCGAGCGCCGGCACCCATATACCTCGCCTTCTCCGGCAAAGGCGATGAATCGACAAAGCCTCCGTGAGCAGCAGGTGGGCGCTGGGAGATCGACGGGACGACGGTGGTGCCCGAGGTCCCCTTTTCTCGAGTCGCGTGCGGCGGCGCTGCTAGAGCTAGTACAGTGCCAAGGGCAGAGGGAAGATAGATATGGGAGGCTGACATGTGAGGACGGGAAAGCTAAGGGCCTCATTTAAATGTTTTACTAGCAAACATGCTCGCTCGTGGGTTGCAACCGAGAAAATTCATATGTTCATAGCATTATAAGCACGACTAAAGACCCCTCCACGAATGCACATTATCTATTTGAACATGGTGTCATGTCTGTGTTGTCACTTATCCTCCTTACCGTCTTCATCGACCATGGCCCGCCTTGTGAACCTGAATGGAATGCGGTTGATGTGGTCAATCCCATGATGATGATCTCGACTACTCCACGCGACATTGAATCACGCCATCACAAGTTAATGTCTAATAGTTTTATTACTAATCTCCTCAAGTTGAATGTGACAGCCGCCTTTTCCGAGCTACAGCCTACACCTAGTCTATACTCAAACCCTCATACACCCACTCACTTTTAAATCGTATATATATTATTTTTAAAGTGCATCAACCTTCTTTTTAAAACACATAAAGACTTTTAAATCACATGGACCTTTTTAAAGAGCATACTTATTTTTTGTAATTACGAATGTTTGTAAGCATGTGAACGCTTTTTAGAATTACATGAACAGGTTTTTTGAGAAAGGGTGAACCTTTTTCAAATTATATGAACATTATTTTAATACACAAACACTTTTCTTAAAACTACGCCAACAATTTTAAATGCATGAACGGTTTTTTAAAGTTATTTAACATTTTTCAAAAGGCACAAACACATTTTAAATGACACCAAAATCCGAAATCTGTGAACGGGATATTAATTGGATTTGGAGTGTGATAAGCAGGCCCGTACTGGACACATGTGCAGCATGTTCGACTGCACAGGGCCCCCAACTGACCAGAGGCCCCATTTTTTCTCTATACTATTTTTTCTAAACACTTTGTGCAAATATGCTTCTTAGTTAATGACCAATCAATGCATTTTTTTTACTGTACGAAGTACTAGTATTCCTTGGGAACATACACCGTAATAACTCCCAGCACTCCATCTCACGCACGCCTCTCCTGCTTCCTATTCTCTTTCTCTGTATTCTCTTTCACTTCCAGCGACCCATGCAAATCCCTTGCTCCATCGCAGGTCTCATAGCTTAATTCCTTCAAGGTTTCTCCGAAATAAACCCAGTGTATAGGTACGCTCCACCCTCAATCCAACATCTTTTTATCACGTGTTTTCTTCTTCGATTTCTCATGTCTCTCCCTTGTTTCTTAGATTCTTTTGCTGCTTCTACCTAGGCTGACCGACTAGAGCTTTAACCAGACTACCATAACTCCAGAAGCATTGCTGCCGTTGCCCGCACCATGATCTTCTTCCCAAATAAACCGAAGTTTGTTTCATTCCCTTCTGTTCATATGTTCTAGTATTTCTGACACATCATATACTAATCATTTGACCTAGAAAATGTGCCCTTGATGAGTAAGATTGGATTTAGCAAAATAATGAAGTGGCATTTTGGAGAAGATTGCTTACGAAAAACAAATTGAAGATTTTGTTTCAAGGACTGCTAGAAGGATGCATATTTACGCTGAATAATGTACTAATTTTGAGTTTTTAGAATGGATAGCTTGTTGAGTATAAATTTTTGTTTCCCTAATTACCAATGGTTATATCAAGGGCGTAATTTTGGATGTTGAACAGGGCCCCCGTTTTCTCGGGTACGGCCCTGGTGGATAAGGTTACACGCACGCGCCTAACTAAGTTTATTCTCAAAGATTTAGCCCTGCATGTGCGCATGCCTCCCATGAAATCTTTTACTTGTAGCCAGAGGCTGAGTTAATTTCCTTGTTTCTCTTAAGCACACCCTCTCTTTATTTATTGATGCCTTGGCTTGTTGATTGTGGCAACTCACGTGTATATAAATAGGTGTGATTTGATGTTAAAAAACGATGTGGGACTATAACTTAGAATACTGGCCTCATATTCTTTTGCATAGAGAAAAAATAGCTCAGTTAGTGGCATCCTTAAAAGTTGTTATATGTCAATACATCAGGACCAGTTAGCCTATAACGCACTGGCGAGGCCAAGCTTGGCGATAGACTCGGGAGACGATGTACGAAAATTATCCGGGCTGCTCCTGTTCCGAGCGATTGACGTACGGAAGCGGAAGCGCTAGTTAGCTAGCTATTGATGTATGAAACCTATCAATAGCTAGCTTAGCTATCTATACCTACTAATAAAGCAAGGTGGTATTCTTGATTTCGTCCCATCTATGTGATTTTATATATTTTATATTTGAAATATATATAGGCGAGGTGGTACTAATTAAGGAACGACTCACACTGATCGACATATTTTTCATCTGCTTGTGCGCAGCTGCGTTGTTGGGCCAAGGCCCACTAGACAAACGACTGGGCTGTTTAGGGAAGAAAAAAATAAAGTGCACGAAGGGGAATCGAACTTGGTACGTCCTGTGAGGCGCACAGCTTCAATAACCAGCAGAGCCAAGCATGTTTGATGTCTAATAGTCCCCCCTTAGTTATGTAAACATGTCGGACCAAGCATGTTTGATATCAACAAACCGGCGGTGAAACAGAGGAAGTTGCATCAATCGCGGAATTATCAGTCGCTGGAATATGGAAGGAAATTACCTCCTCATATTATGGGGCTGCCATGCAAAGAGAAAGGAGATTAATTAGTTGTTGAAAGGAAATAAACTCCTGGTATTATGGGGCTGCCATGCAAGGAGAAAGAAGATTAATTAGTTTTCAGAATCAAGGCCATTAACTCCAAGCAATGAGAACGTTTGCACCAACTTCTAAGTGCATAATTAAAGAAGACATTGCATAATCCAATGGCATAAATCGTATTAGACTCAGATTGCGGGCTGCCTTGCATCATGGTGCATAATTAAAAGGAAGACGTACCAAGGAAAGCTCAAATAGTTAAAAAGAAAATATATGGAGTGCTCTTGAGCATAAGAAAGAGTGTCGATGACCTGTCGTGATTTCATCAACCAAATTGGCCATTTTGTATAAAAAAAATAATAGTAAAACCATACGAGTGCAAGGAATTATCCCGTTGCAACACATGAGCATGTGGCGGACTAAGACGAGAAAAGAGGAAAATAAGTGAAGGCATGAGAAGTGTAACCATGTCTCCCGTTGTAACGCACGGGCATTTGTGCTAGTTGATGTAAAAAAAAGCTAGCTATTGACGTATGAAACCTATTTTTATTTGACGCTAACCACTACCCCACAAGACAGCTGGCCATATCACTTTATCTTAAAAAAAACAGGCCCAGACCACGTGGATTTAGGCCCAGCTGGGCGACCGACGCCGGAGGGATGACAGGACAAAAACGGGACCTGCTATATGCCGCGTTCTGAGACAAATTGCCGACCAAACGCACAGGGGGACTCCGCCCTGGGCCGGCCCATTAGTGAGTGCCCGTAGCGCGGTATCGAAAATGCAAAAAAAAATAAGAGATTGCTGCGACTCGAACCCAGGACGTCCTGCAGCAATGCTTGTCTTGCTACCCACTCAAACAAAAACGCTTTTGTGACAGACTACTAGCGCTGACTTTTAAGAACGAACAACCTAATGACGTGTTGTACCAAATCAAACCGATGAACTGTAGCGAACCGACCGTGGACACTGTAGCTAATATTTTAATAACTTTTTCCGAAAACGCGAATGCTATTTATATTTTCAAATGTTTATTTAAAACTGGAACTGTTCTAAAATACAGAATCTTTTTCAAATATTGAATGCTTTTTCTAAAATGTGAACATTTTCCAAAAAATGAGAACCTTTTTTTGGAAAAAACATAAGCTTTCTGAAAATATATAATAAAATTCTGAATTGTATGAACACCTTTTCAAAGTTGCGAACATTTTTTTGTAAAAGCAAACATTTTCTGAAAATTGCAAACATTTTGAAAAGTGTCAAGATTTTTCAAAGACATAAAAAATTTCAAATTTACAAACATTTTTGCAAGTGCGAACATTTTTACAGAATTTCGAACTTTTTTTAAGCACGAACATTTTTACAAAATTTTGGAATGGCAATTTTTTTTGAAATTCCTAAACATTTTCTGGAAGCACGAACATTTTATTCAAATTTCTTACATTATATTGAACAATGTGAACATTTTTTAAAACGTGAACATTTTTTGTAATCTGAAAATTTCCAACTTTATGGACATTTTAAAACACAAACATTTCTTGAAATTTGAGAACATTTTTTTAAATTGGTATGCATGTGATTTCAGTTTGTCATGCTTAGGTCCGTGCTCTGTAAACTGAGAATGTTCATGTACACATTTTGTGCTAAAAGTAATTAAAAGCTACTACCAGGGCTTCACATATTATAGATGCAAACATGCTTGTAGTTCTGACATTTCTCATGAATAATGAAGTGGTGTGCATCTATATCATATAGATGCTGATAATTGTGATCTGTGTCATCAATAATGAAGTGGTGTGCATCTATGATATAGATGCTTACTGTTGTGAACTCTTTTGGAAGCTCTTTTTCAATTCTAGTAATTGTTTGCAGTTCTTATGTTAAAATTTGAAGGGTTTTTGATGTTCAGCTATGTCTGACCCAGCAAGCGGCAAGTCTGACCTTCATATAAAGTTTGCAGTTGCTGGTTGTCCGTTCACTCCCATGTCTCACCTCTTCCTCCCAGCTCTCAGCTCTGTCAAGTGAACCATGCTATACGCATAGGAGCCTAGGAGGCAGCAAAGTCGAATTTAAAAAATCGCCCCCTTCTGTTGCCACACGAACACGTCACCGTGCACTTCCAACGCCGAGGGTGATGCACCGCAGCTCACGTCGAAGGAGACCCGTCCGGAAGTGCCGTACGCAAGCAATCCGGCGGACGCTTTTGTAAACCCGAAACCCCACACGCCCGGGAGGGACCCCGTCAGGGCGCGCGGTGGCTATGGGCTGCCCTAGGTCGACCTGATCGCCCCTAGGGCCTCGAGGTTCACCGCCCTGCAACAAGAAGAACAAACGAAGAACGAGAAAGAAGAAGAACTAGGGTTAAGGAGAAAAGATAAAAGATAAAAAGTTATAGATGATTTGATCGATTGTGTGTTGTTCAATCGGCCGTCACCTCTTGTCTATATAAGAGGCGGATGGACTTCCCGTACAAGAAAAGGACTTGCCTTGCCGTCCAAATCATCAACATCTAACCAAATTCGGACTTCTCACGACCTGCGGCCCGGATGTCCGGCTCTAGGCCCGGATGATCCGGCCAAGCCCAGATTTCTGACAGCAGTCAATTAATCAGGCTGTAACTTTTTCATACGAACTCTGATTAAGATGCTTTTTATATCAAAATCAACCGCCTCGATGAGACGCACAACTTTCGTGTTGAACACTTATCAATATGAGTCCATCTTGAGGGTGTTTCGGGCTGTTTTCTAAAGTCTGCAGCAGAAAAACGTGTCCGGACGTCCGGATGATTGCCCGGATTGTTCGGCCTTTACCCGGATCATCCGGGACGCGACCCAGATCATCCGGCTTCAACTTTTAGCTTCTGTTGTTTGGGTCAATTTTTTTGGCCCCCGGCCGGATGATCTGGCCCCCGGTCCGGATGATCCGGCCAAGCAGTGCTGCAGTGCACAGTTTTGGCCGTAGAACTCGCATACGACCTTGGATGAGGATGATTTTTATATCAAAATCGTCCGTTTCGACGAGACGAAGAACTTTGCAGTTGTAAATTTTTTCATCCGAGGCCACCTTAATTAGGTTTCGTGCCATTATTTGATCTGATGCCAATACGAGCATCTCTAAGATTGTCGCCTCCGAGCTCTGTTTTGGACCATCTCTATATCTATTTCGATCATCTTAAAGAGAGTCATCAAATGGTGACATGAACTCATAATTTTAACATCATCTTATTATATCCTCAAGTCATTCTTTGTGATCATGTCATTTTCGAGCGTCAACACATGCCCCCCCCCCCCCCCCCGTTTTTCGGCAAAGCTAGCGTGCCGAAAAATAACTTGTGCCGTGTTGGTTCTAAGGATGATGTCAACACTCCATCGGCCACTTTGCATGTGCTTAGGGCGATATATATATAGCGGTCATTATTTATTTGAATCCTTGATGCAAACTTGGGTCAAACCTTATCAACATCATTAACAATCCAATGATAAAGTTCCATAGATATGTATCTCAAGGTCGTTCTCCAAACCATATTGTTCACCCTTTTGCTAGGATTTTGCAGATAATCAACAATAAACTTTCTCAAATCCTTACTTTCGCCTGCATAAAAAATTCATTAGTGGCCGAAGCGGTGGACTTCGGTTCGGCCTTACCTCTGGTGACGAGACTATGCATCGGCTATTGATACAAATGCAATACACCATGATTAACATAGTAGCCGGATGCTTGCTGTGCCAACTCTCTTGAATTGTCATGTCTAGAAATATGAACAATTTTAAAGCAACCCAAGGTAAATTTTGCATCTAGACATACCTCAAGATAAAGTATAAGTGATTTGTCAAAACATTGATAACTCTTGGATTGTGGCACTACTTATAACGAATCACCGAAAGCCTCAATATGTATAGCACCTATGGCAACCAAAAGCTCCAAACCGAATAAAATTTCATATTCGGCTTTGACTATTGTGCAAAAATATTTTAAGCAGCACGAGGCTTCACAAAATAGCACCATATGGATATATATAAACAACACTGACACCATGGCCATTATGAAATTAAACATCAAAAATAATCTCCATAGTACTAGAAAGATAAGGGTAATATCACTTAGCATGTATCTTGTCTCGGTCTCCAATTGAACTAAGGACGATGCTAGAATAGCGTACCGGCCATGCATTGACATACTCTTAGGACGATAGATAAATATCGGCCATTACCACAAGGTCCATGTAGAATTCACCCACCAAAGTATGTATAGTCGAAATAAATAAATTAAATAGTAATAAAATATTTTGCCCCCTTTGTGTTAGCAACAAAAATGTAACTAACCAAATGTATAGTGATTTGGTAATACCCTCTCATGATACAGAAAATTATGTTGCATCCATGGATCAAAATAAATCAATGGAGGGTAATTGATCATACCTAGGGATGAATTCCATGTCAAAGGCATCAATGGCATGGTTGAAGAAAATGGACGATGTGCTAACCGAAGATTTTGATGTTGTGATGCACGCCTTGTCAGGACCGGTTTTCCAATAAAACATTTATTGAGAAACCGACCCTTTTATCGGACCAGCATAGAAGAATCCTTCTTACTGGTAGACAAATCCTTGATACAGGAATCCAGAAGTACTAAATATTATACAGGGTTGAGCTGAGGCTGCTCAACAATTTATTACAAGCACGCCGATATTATACATAAAGGCGGATATGACACAAAGAGGTATGGTGGCATAACTACTGACTCGTAATAAAAGTGGTGGTGGATATGTCACGGTGAAGTGGGTGACATGACTCCTAAATCTCACAACTCATCGAGCGTCGGAGTGAGGCTCGAGGACTTTTATTCTGGGTAGCGGAAGCGTATATAATACAAGTGACCAATTCCAGGATCGCACGGGACTGACTGGGACTCCTCTAGGCGCCGGACTCACTATCGAACTCTTCATCCATAAGATCGCCTTCGTCAACATCTGGCCAAATCAACAAGCCAGGTGAGTACTTTGAAAGTACTCGCAAGACAGTTTGGACATAAGATATAACAAATGCAAACATGATGCATATGAGCAGATTTGTAATGCGCACTCAGATAATAAAATTGCACTGCATGATAAATAAAAAGTAAGTCAGGCGGTAGTCCTCCCGAAATCCCAATGAAATAACTGAAGACCAATCGAGTGTCTGAAGCGACGCCTCGAAAGGTAAAATAAATTAGCAATGCCGCAGTCGGGCGTCAGGGCGACACCACATAAAGGGCTCATATTGGAATATAAACGACAGTGCGTGCCACAGTCGGACGTCTGAGCGACATCACATAAAGGGCTTATATCAAAAGTAAATAACAAGAGTGCCACAGTCGGACGTCTGAGCGACATCACATAAAGGGCTTATATCAAAAGTAAATAACAAGAGTGCCACAGTCGGACGTCTGAGCGACATCACATAAAAGGCTTATATCGAAAGTAAATAACAAGAGTGCCACAGTCGGACGTCTGAGCGACATCACATAAAGGGCTTATATCGAAAGTAAATGACAAGAGTGCCACAGTCGGACGTCTGAGCGACATCACATAAAGGGCTTATATCAAAAGTAAATAACAAGAGTGCCACAGTCGGATGTCTGAGCGACATCACGTAAAGGGCTTATATCGAAAGTAAATAACAAGAGTGCCACAGTCGGACGTCTGAGCGACATCACATAAAGGGCTTATATTTCATTATCCGAAATTCAAGTAGCTCAAGCATTTAAATCATCTCAAGGAAATACTTAGGTACGTAATAATAAAATGGTTAGTCCATCCACAGGAATAACCTTCAACCTGGTTTACCACTCATGTTTGTTCACCGGGGATTTTCACTGAGACTGACACAGAGACTGACGCTGAGACGGACGTTGAGACTGATATTGATACGGATATGGGTATGTTGACCAAGATCCTTGACCATGGAGACGGTTACTCGGATGGGTTTTGACTCTGCAGAGCTTGTACTTTTTAACCACAACCAACGGATTTCAGTAGTCACAAAGGACTAGTTCCGTTTACGGTATTTTAGGAGAAACACATCTAACCAGTACACACCCATTCCACATTCCGCTGCCAGGAATCACCCTAGGCAACGTTCAAGAAAAACTTTAAGACGGGGAGGCTACAACCTCGCGTAGCATGGGATCAAATTTATACCGCGCGCTCTAAGGGGTGCCCCCCTCTCGGTCCCAACCGGAAACACCCATGCCCCCTGACCGAATGACTGGCTTTAATCTAGGGCCATGGAACCCTCATCACGGCCCCTCTATTTGGTGTGTACAAGGAAAGAGGTTTGCAACTTACTAAACCGTATTCTTTGCAGAAAACATGTGGCAGCACGAAAAGGGGACGGACGGTAACGTGGCTCGGTCCACGTTGACGCCGGAGTTTAATGGTTGACATAAGACTGGCATGCTTCAACAATACCATCTTACCACCTTTCATGTCACCACATGATCAGGTTATCTCCCTTCAAAGGATCACATCAAATTCCGAAGCATACTGGTAGTTGCCTTGCATGCAATATAACACTCACTGATGCCCATATAAACATGCCATGCACTAACTATTCAAGCGAACATGCAAAACACTCATCATATCAAAGGTTCAAACATGCTTGCCTGGTTCGGAGTAGTCGGAGTCTAGCTCGGCGAAGTTCGTGGCTCCGTCACCTCCTCCGGTATCTACGGTATAGAGAGAACGCGTACTAACGTAAATACCAAGTGTGCATAAAAGTTGTTCCAAATATTTTTCAAATAAATACTATAAAAAACTAGACAAAAAAAATAAAACTGACAGAAAAAGAATCAACTAAAAAACATCTTTTGTTTAAAAGATATAAAGGTTTTAGTCCAAGGACTAATCTATGATGAAACAGAAAGTCTCCAGGGGTTAGTTTATAAAAACAGAAAACGTTTCGGTTGGAAATACGCCAGCCCAGAAGGAAAATGTACTTTGCCCGAAGGCGCTTTCAGAAAACGGTTCGAATAAGAAGAGGAGAGGCTGACGAGGGGGGTCCCACCCGTCAGGTTCAAACTTTGAAACAGAGCTCGCCGGCGGCGAGGCTCGCGGTGGTCGCCGGCGTTGATCCACGGTGAGGTAGGGGGATCGGAGTGTTGGAAATATGCCCTAGAGGCTATAATAAATGGTTATTATTATATTTCTTTGTTCATGGTAATTGTCTATTATTCATGCTATAATTGTGTTATCCGGAAATCGTAATGCATGTGTGAATATATAGACCACAACGTGTCCCTAGTAAGCCTCTAGTTAACTAGCTCGTTGATCAACCGATAGTCATGGTTTCCTAACTATGGATATTGGATGTCGTTGTTAACGGGATCACATCATTAGGAGAATGATGTGATGGACAAGACCCAATCCTAAGCATAGCATTAAAGATCGTGTAGTTTCGTTTGCTAGAGCTTTTCCAATGTCAAGTATCTTTTCCTTAGACCATGAGATCGTGCAACTCCCGGATACCGTAGGAGTGCTTTGGGTGTGCCAAACGTCACAACGTAACTGGGTGACTATAAAGGTGCACTACGGGTATCTCCGAAAGTGTCTGTTGGGTTGGCACGGATCGAGACTGGGATTTGTCACTCCGTGTGACGGAGAGGTATCTTTGGTCCCACTCGGTAATGCATCATCATAATGAGCTCA
This sequence comes from Triticum aestivum, assembly GCF_018294505.1. Taxonomy (NCBI): domain Eukaryota; kingdom Viridiplantae; phylum Streptophyta; class Magnoliopsida; order Poales; family Poaceae; genus Triticum; species Triticum aestivum. Next base: position 38,871,226 of record NC_057811.1, on the reverse strand, counting down.
ATGTGACTAAGGCGTTAGTCACGGGATCATGCATTGCGGTATGAGTAAAGAGACTTGCCGGTAACGAGATTGAACAAGGTATTGGGATACCGACGATCGAATCTCGGGCAAGTAACATACCGATTGACAAAGGGAATTGCATACGGGATTGATTGAATCCTCGACATCGTGGTTCATCCGATGAGATCATCGTGGAACATGTGGGAGCCAACATGGGTATCCAGATCCCGCTGTTGGTTATTGACCGGAGAGGCGTCTCGGTCATGTCTGCATGTCTCCCGAACCCGTAGGGTCTACACACTTAAGGTTCGGTGACGCTAGGGTTGTAGAGATATGTGTATGCGGAAACCCGAAAGTTGTTCGGAGTCCCGGATGAGATCCCGGACTTTACGAGGAGTTCCGGAATGGTCCGGAGGTGAAGAATTATATATAGGAAGTCAAGTTTCGGCCACGGGAAAGTTTCGGGGGTTACCGGTATTGTACCGGGACCACCGGAAGGGTCCCGGGGGTCCACCGGGTGGGGCCACCTATCCCGGAGGGCCCCGTGGGCTGAAGTGGGAAGGGAACCAGTCCCTAGTGGGCTGGGCGCCCCCCATGGGCCTTCCCCCTGCGCCTAGGGTTGGAAACCCTAGGGTGGGGGGGGGGGGCGCCCCACTTGCCTTGGGGGGCAAGCCACCCCCTTGGCCGCCGCCCCCCCTCCAGATGGATCTTGGCCGGCGGCCCCCCCTCCCAGGGGGCCTATATAAAGGGGGGAGGGAGGGCAGCGAGATTACAACCTTGGGCGCCTCCCTCCTCCCCTGCTACACCTCTCCCTCTCGCAAAAGCTCGGCGAAGCCCTGCCGAGACCCGCTACATCCACCACCACGCCGTTGTGCTGCTGGATCTCCATCAACCTCTCCTTCCCCCTTGCTGGATCAAGAAGGAGGAGACGTCGCTGCACCGTACGTGTGTTGAACGCGGAGGTGCCGTCCGTTCGGCACTCGGTCATCGGTGATTTGGATCACGGCGAGTACGACTCCGTCATCCACGTTCATTGGAACGCTTCCGCTCGCGATCTACAAGGGTATGTAGATGCACTCCTTTCCCCTCGTTGCTAGTATATTCCATAGATGCATCTTGGTGAGCGTAGGAAAATTTTAAAATTATGCTACGATTCCCAACAGTGGCATCATGAGCCAGGCCTATGCGTAGTTACTATGCACGAGTAGAACACAAAGAAGTTGTGGGCGTTGATGTTGCCAATTCTTCTTGCCGCTACTAGTCGTTTCTTGTTTCGGCGGCATTGTAGGATGAAGCGGCCCGGACCGACCTTACACGTACGCTTACGTGAGACAGGTTCCACCGACTGACATGCACTAGTTGCATAAGGTGGCTAGCGGGTGTCTGTCTCTCCTACTTTAGTCGGAACGGATTCGATGAAAAGGGTCCTTATGAAGGGTAAATAGAAATTGGCAAATCATGTTATGGTCATACGTAGGTAAGAAACGTTCTTGCTAGAAACCTACAAACCACGTAAAAACTTGCAACAACAATTAGAGGACGTCTAACTTGTTTTTGCAGCATGTGCTATGTGATGTGATATGGCCAGAAGATGTGATGAATGATATATGTGATGTATGAGATTGATCATATTCTTGTAATAGGAATCACGACTTGCATGTCGATGAGTATGACAACCGGCAGGAGCCATAGGAGTTGTCTTTATTATTTTGTATGACCTGCGTGTCATTGAATAACGCCATGTAAATTACTTTACTTTGTTGCTAAATGCGTTAGCCATAGAAGTAGAAGTAATCGTTGGCGTGACGACTTCATGAAGACACAATGATGGAGATCATGGTGTCATGCCAGTGACGAAGATGATCATGGTGCCCCGAAGATGGAGATCAAAGGAGCATAATGATATTGGCCATATCATGTCACTATTTGATTGCATGTGATGTTTATCATGTTTTGCATCTTATTTGCTTAGAACGACGGTAGTAAGTAAGATGATCCCTTATGATAATTTCAAGAAAGTGTTCACCCTAACTGTGCACCGTTGCGAAGGTTCGTTGTTTCGAAGCACCACGTGATGATCGGGTGTGATAGATTCTAACGTTCGCATACAACGGGTGTTGACGAGCCTAGCATGTACAGACATGGCCTCGGAACACACGCAATACACTTAGGTTGACTTGACGAGCCTAGCATGTACAGACATGGCCTCGGAACACGGAGGACCGAAAGGTCGAGCATGAGTCGTATAGAAGATACGATCAACATGGAGATGTTCACCGATCTTGACTAGTCCGTCTCACGTGATGATCGGACACGGCCTAGTTAACTCGGATCATGTTTCACTTAGATGACTAGAGGGATGTCTATCTGAGTGGGAGTTCATTGTGTAATTTGATTAGATGAACTTAATTATCATGAACTTAGTCTAAAATCTTTACACTATGTCTTGTAGATCTAATGGCCAACGTTGTCCTCAATTTCAACGCGTTCCTAGAGAAAACCAAGCTGAAAGATGATGGCAGCAACTATACGGACTGGGTCCGGAACCTGAGGATCATCCTCATAGTAGCCAAGAAAGATTATGTCTTAGAAGCACCGCTAGGTGAAGCACCAATCCCAGAGAACCAAGACGTTATGAACGCTTGGCAGCAGCGTGCTGATGATTACTCCCTCGTTCAGTGCGGCATGCTTTACAGCTTAGAACCGGGTCTCCAAAAGCGTTTTGAGAAACATGGAGCATATGAGATGTTCGAGGAGCTGAAAATGGTTTTCCAAGCTCATGCCCGGGTCGAGAGATATGATGTCTCCGACAAGTTCTTCAGCTGTAAAATGGAGGAGAATAGTTCTGTTAGTGAGCACATACTCAGAATGTCTGGGTTGCACAGCCGCTTGACTCAGCTGGGAGTTAATCTCCCGGATGACGCGGTCATTGACAGAATCCTTCAGTCGCTTCCACCAAGCTACAAGAGCTTTGTGATGAACTTCAATATGCAGGGGATGGAAAAGACCATTCCTGAGGTATATTCAATGCTGAAATCAGCGGAGGTGGAGATCAGAAAAGAACATCAAGTGTTGATGGTGAATAAAACCACTAAGTTCAAGAAGGGCAAGGGTAAGAAGAACTTCAAGAAGGACGGCAAGGGAGTTGCCGCGCCCGGTAAGCCAGTTACTGGGAAGAAGTCGAAGAATGGACCCAAGCCTGAAACTGAGTGCTTTTATTGCAAGGGAAGTGGTCACTGGAAGCGGAACTGCCCCAAATACTTAGCGGACAAGAAGGCCGGCAACACCAAAGGTATATGTGATACATGTAATTGATGTGTACCTTACCAGTACTCGTAGTAGCTCCTGGGTATTTGATACCGGTGCGGTTGCTCATATTTGTAACTCAAAACAGGAACTACGGAATAAACGGAGACTGGCGAAGGACGAGGTGACGATGCGCGTCGGGAATGGTTCCAAGGTCGATGTGATCGCCGTCGGCACGCTACCTCTGCATCTACCCACGGGATTAGTTTTAAACCTCAATAATTGTTATTTAGTGCCAGCTTTGAGCATGAACATTGTATCTGGATCTCGTTTAATTCGAGATGGCTACTCATTTAAATCCGAGAATAATGGTTGTTCTATTTATTTGAGAGATATGTTTTATGGTCATGCCCCGCTGGTCAATGGTTTATTCTTGATGAATCTCGAACGTGATGTTACACATATTCATAGTGTGAATACCAAAAGATGTAAAGTTGATAACGATAGTCCCACATACTTGTGGCACTGCCGCCTTGGTCACATTGGTGTCAAGCGCATGAAGAAGCTCCATGCAGATGGACTTTTGGAGTCTCTTGATTACGAATCATTTGACACGTGCGAACCATGCCTCATGGGTAAGATGACCAAGACTCCGTTCTCCGGAACAATGGAGCGAGCAACCAACTTATTGGAAATCATACATACCGATGTGTGCGGTCCAATGAGTGTTGAGGCTCGCGGAGGATATCGTTATGTTCTCACTCTCACTGATGACTTAAGTAGATATGGGTATGTCTACCTAATGAAACACAAGTCTGAAACCTTTGAAAAGTTCAAGGAATTTCAGAGTGAGGTTGAGAATCAACGTGACAGGAAAATAAAATTCTTACGATCAGATCGTGGTGGAGAATATTTAAGTCACGAATTTGGTGCGCACTTAAGGAAATGTGGAATAGTTTCACAACTAACGCCGCCTGGAACACCTCAGAGAAATGGTGTGTCCGAACGTCGTAATCGCACTCTATTGGATATGGTGCGATCTATGATGTCTCTTACCGATTTACCGCTCTCATTTTGGGGCTATGCTTTAGAGACTGCCGCATTCACTTTAAATAGGGCTCCGTCGAAATCCGTTGAGACGACACCGTATGAATTATGGTTTGGGAAGAAACCTAAGCTGTCGTTTCTAAAAGTTTGGGGATGCGATGCTTATGTCAAGAAACTTCAACCTGAAAAGCTCGAACCCAAGTCGGAGAAATGCGTCTTCATAGGATACCCTAAGGAAACCATTGGGTATACCTTCTACCTCAGATCCGAAGGCAAGATCTTCGTTGCCAAGAACGGGTCCTTTCTGGAGAAGGAGTTTCTCTCGAAAGAATTGAGTGGGAGGAAAGTGGAACTTGATGAGGTGATAGTCACCCCTTCCGAACCGGAAAGTAGCGCAGCGCGGGAAAATGTTCCTGTGGTGCCTACACCGACTGGGGAGGAAGTTAATGATGATGATCATGAAGCTTCGGATCAAGTTACTACTGAACTTCGTAGGTCCACAAGGACACGTTCCGCACCAGAGTGGTACGGCAACCCTGTCCTGGAAATCATGTTGTTAGACAACGGTGAACCTTCGAACTATGAAGAAGCGATGGCGGGCCCGGATTCCGACAAATGGCTAGAAGCCATGAAATCCGAGATAGGATCCATGTATGAAAACGAAGTATGGACTTTGACTGACTTGCCCGATGATCGGCGAGCCATAGAAAACAAATGGATCTTTAAGAAGAAGACGGACGCGGATGGTAATGTGACCATCTATAAGGCTCGACTTGTCGCTAAGGGTTATCGACAAGTTCAAGGGGTTGACTACGATGAGACTTTCTCACCCGTAGCGAAGCTGAAGTCCGTCCGAATCATGTTAGCAATTGCCGCATACTATGATTATGAGATATGGCAGATGGACGTCAAAACGGCATTCCTTAACGGCTTCCTTAAGGAAGAGTTGTATATGATGCAGCCGGAAGGTTTTGTCGATCCTAAGAATGCTAACAAAGTATGCAAGCTCCAGCGCTCAATCTATGGGCTGGTGCAAGCATCTCGGAGTTGGAACATTCGCTTTGATGAGATGATCAAAGCGTTTGGGTTTACACAGACTTATGGAGAAGCCTGTGTTTACAAGAAAGTGAGTGGGAGCTCTGTAGCATTTCTCTTATTATATGTGGATGACATATTATTGATGGGAAATGATATAGAATTCTTGGAAAGTATAAAGGCCTATTTGAATAAGTGTTTTTCAATGAAGGACCTTGGAGAAGCTGCTTATATATTAGGCATCAAGATCTATAGAGATAGATCAAGACGCCTCATTGGTCTTTCACAGAGTACATACCTTGACAAGATATTGAAGAAGTTCAATATGGATCAGTCCAAGAAGGGGTTCTTGCCTGTATTGCAAGGTGTGCAATTGAGCACGGCTCAATGCCCGACCACGGCAGAAGATATAGAAAAGATGAGTGTCATCCCCTATGCCTCGGCCATAGGGTCTATTATGTATGCCATGCTGTGTACCAGACCTGATGTAAACCTTGCCGTAAGTTTGGTAGGAAGGTACCAAAGTAATCCCGGCATGGAACACTGGACAGCGGTCAAGAATATCCTGAAGTACCTGAAGAGGACTAAGGATATGTTTCTCGTTTATGGAGGTGACGAAGAGCTCGTCGTAAAGGGTTACGTCGACGCTAGCTTCGACACAGATCTGGATGACTCGAAGTCACAAACCGGATACGTGTATATTTTGAATGGAGGAGCAGTAAGCTGGTGCAGTTGCAAGCAAAGCGTCGTGGCGGGATCTACATGTGAAGCGGAGTACATGGCAGCCTCGGAGGCAGCACAGGAAGCAGTCTGGATGAAGGAGTTCATTACCGACCTAGGGGTGATTCCCAATGCGTCGGGCCCGATGACTCTCTTCTGTGACAACACTGGAGCTATTGCCCTTGCGAAGGAGCCCAGGTTTCACAGGAAGACCAGGCATATCAAGCGTCGCTTCAACTCCATTCGTGAAAGTGTTCAAAATGGAGACATAGATATTTGTAAAGTACATACGGACCTGAATGTAGCAGATCCGTTGACTAAACCTCTCCCTAGGGCAAAACATGATCAACACCAGGACGCAATGGGTGTTCGATTCATCACAATGTAACTAGATTATTGACTCTAGTGCAAGTGGGAGACTGTTGGAAATATGCCCTAGAGGCAATAATAAATGGTTATTATTATATTTCTTTGTTCATGGTAATTGTCTATTGTTCATGCTATAATTGTGTTATCCGGAAATCGTAATACATGTGTGAATACATAGACCACAACGTGTCCCTAGTAAGCCTCTAGTTGACTAGCTCGTTGATCAACAGATAGTCATGGTTTCCTGACTATGGACATTGGATGTCGTTGATAACGGGATCACATCATTAGGAGAATGATGTGATGGACAAGACCCAATCCTAAGCATAGCATAAAAGATCGTGTAGTTTCGTTTGCTAGAGCTTTTCCAATGTCAAGTATCTTTTCCTTAGACCATGAGATCGTGCAACTCCCGGATACCGTAGGAGTGCTTTGGGTGTGCCAAACGTCACAACGTAACTGGGTGACTATAAAGGTGCACTACGGGTATCTCCGAAAGTGTCTGTTGGGTTGGCACGGATCGAGACTGGGATTTGTCACTCCGTGTGACGGAGAGGTATCTCTGGGCCCACTCGGTAATGCATCATCATAATGAGCTCAATGTGACTAAGGCGTTAGTCACGGGATCATGCATTGCGGTACGAGTAAAGAGACTTGCCGGTAACGAGATTGAACAAGGTATTGGGATACCGACGATCGAATCTCGGGCAAGTAACATACCGATTGACAAAGGGAATTGTATACGGGATTGATTGAATCCTCGACATCGTGGTTCATCCGATGAGATCATCGTGGAACATGTGGGAGCCAACATGGGTATCCAGATCCCGCTGTTGGTTATTGACCGGAGAGGCGTCTCGGTCATGTCTGCATGTCTCCCGAACCCGTAGGGTCTACACACTTAAGGTTCGGTGATGCTAGGGTTGTAGAGATATGTGTATGCGGAAACCCGAAAGTTGTTCGGAGTCCCGGACGTCACGAGGAGTTCCGGAATGGTCCGGAGGTGAAGAATTATATATAGGAAGTCAAGTTTCGGCCACCGGGAAAGTTTCGGGGGTTACCGGTATTGTACCGGGACCACCGGAAGGGTCCCGGGGGTCCACCGGGTGGGGCCACCTATCCCGGAGGGCCCCGTGGGCTGAAGTGGGAAGGGAACCAGCCCCTAGTGGGCTGGGCGCCCTCCCATGGGCCTCCCCCCTGCGCCTAGGGTTGGAAACCCTAGGGTGTGGGGGCGCCCCACTTGCCTTGGGGGGCAAGCCACCCCCTTGGCCGCCCCCCCTCCAGATGGATCTTGGCCGGCGGCCTCCCCTCCCAGGGGGCCTATATAAAGGGGGGGAGGGAGGGCAGCGAGATTACAGCCTTGGGCGCCTCCCTCCTCCCCTGCTACACCTCTCCCTCTCGCAGAAGCTCGGCGAAGCCCTGCTGAGACCCGCTATATCCACCACCACGCCGTTGTGCTGCTGGATCTCCATCAACCTCTCCTTCCCCCTTGCTGGATCAAGAAGGAGGAGACGTCGCTGCACCGTACGTGTGTTGAACGCAGAGGTGCCGTCCGTTCGGCACTCGGTCATCGGTGATTTGGATCACGGCGAGTACGACTCCATCATCCACGTTCATTGGAACGCTTCCGCTCACGATCTACAAGGGTATGTAGATGCACTCCTTTCCCCTCGTTGCTAGTATACTCCATAGATGCATCTTGGTGAGCGTAGGAAAATTTTAAAATTATGCTACGATTCCCAACACGGAGGGTACCTATGGGTTCACGGTGTCTTTCCGCGTCGGTGGGTGGTGGACTTGGTCGTCGGCGAGCACCACGTCGACGGCGGCCTTAACCCCGACGGACGGCTGTTCGGGCGAGGATGATACTCTCCGACGGGAGCTGCAACCTTCAAATTAGGGCGCGGGTTAGAGAAGTGGTTGCACTAGGAGGCTACTGGCAAGGTTTGGGAGGCGAGGGTGCCCTCACCGGAGAGAATCGTGCCGGAGCCCGAAGCGGATCGGGGCAGCCGGAGTTGGGGAAGAAGGCCTCCTCGAGGTCCTCCTAGTGGCTGGGCGCGGCTCTGGTGGGGTGTAGGGGTGGTGCTGGGTCGAAGGCGAGCTCGGGGTCGCTATTTATAGCCGGCCCGAGGCGGTTGCCGAGAACGGGATAACGCTGGCGGGCGATTACGGCGAGACAGTGGTCGGGTCGGAAGTTTAGGTGATTGGGCATCATCGTGATGGTCCACTGGTTCCGTTCAAGGGCTAAATTTGGTATGGCTTGGGTGATACTCCAAGCTCTCGACGGAACGGCCTCATGGGCACGTCGGCGGCAGAGAGCGCGCTCTGCGCCTCTCAGGCCACGGCGACTGTGCTGCAGCACGCACGGGGAAGAAGACGGCCACGCGTAGGCTTCTGGTGGTGTGGGCGGTGCTGGACGGCGCCGTCCCTCGCTGCGCCTCTCTGGCAGCCGCAGCGAGTGCTGCTGCCGCCGCTCACGGGGGCGATGCTCCTCTGCCAGCTCACCGCCGACGCCCGCAACTGTCCAGGCGACCGTGCGGCACGGTGGATAAGAAGAGGGAACAGGGAGCAAGGCGCCACTGCAGCTACTGGCGAGATCGACGTGAGGCTCTGAAGAAAACGACACTGACGACTGAAACTGATCACTGAAACTCTGAACTTGACAGGAACAGTGCACGCCAGGTGTTCGACGATATGTTTCAAGCACGTGGAAAACTTTTCTGGAGTTGATCTTTGGTGGAGAGGTCTCTTGATGCATCTGAGGCCTCATGATTTTTCTTAGAATTTTTGGAGAAGAAAAATAATGAATTTCACCAAAAATGACAAATCTGGTCCAAACTTGCAGCAAGCAAAGTTTGAAAATTTTGAACTGTGGACCAGTGGATCTTCATGGATCTTGGTTGAGGGTTCTAAGGACTAGCCAGGGAAATTTGTTTGGAATCAAAACTAAAAGGAATTCTAGTGGTTCCTTTGTAAATCACTAAGGGCCAAAATAAAAGACAGAAAAGATTTTTGATTTAAAATAAATAGAAATAAATTCATGGGAGAGTTTAACTTGCTGGATTTGAAGCTTGACTTGACACAAAGTGGGAAGATGGCTCTTGGGAGGGAGAATTCAACTTAGGTCATGGCAAGAAATAATTTTTGAAAGGGGGAGAATAACCCAAAAATTTGAATAGCCTCGTTCCAAGAAAATGAAATCAATAAAACCAAATAAAATTTTTGGGGTGTCACACGCCTTCGGCTTAATTGTTTGTTGCTTCCATCCTTTTCTTTCTTCACTTTTATTGTACTTGTTGCAGTAGAAGCATGCACATCATTTTTGTTTTGATTGATCCTCTTGGGAACCCATGCCATGTTCTTATTTGTCAACTCTTGTGCACTAAGATTTTGTAATTCCTTCTTTTGCCAATACGATAAGCCGAGTGAGCACCTCGAGTGTGATTTTGTTTCAACCAATGGCAACTCTTTTTGGGCCTTGTGCACCCTCAACTTCTTTTCTTCAGATTTGGCACTCTGATTTTTATCAATTGATTGCTTCACTTTTTTGCCTTTTGTAGCCAATGTCAACACTTTAATTGGCTCTTTGTTATTTGAGATCAAATCTGAAGTAGCACACTTACGACCATCTCTTTTCACACGGTAAACTTGCTTTACCACCTCTTTCTTCTTCCTTGAGCTCTGGACTGATTCCTTATGATTGAAACGCTCTTTGACGCGTGATTGTTCAAATGTTGATCTTCTTGAAGCTGCATAGTATAGATGGTCTAAAATAAGATGGAGAATGTGCCCTTGTATCATACACGTCCCATGATGAATATGGATCTATATGAGCATATGGAGGCATCCACGGCATTGGCATTGGCGGCCCAAAATAAGGATATGAATATGTTGATTTAAAATAAGATGGTCTAAAATAAGATGGAGAATGTGCCCTTGTATCATGCATGTCCCATGATGAATATGGATCTATATGAGCATAGTATAGATTTGAACAATTTATAATTTTTGATTTTTTATTAGAACTAAAACATGTTTTCAAGACAAACATTTTTAACACATATTTTTTTAATCAATTATTAATATTTGTTAATTTTTTTGAATAATTTTAAATGTTTTGAAACGGGACATTTTTGGGGCAATTTTGAGAATTTTTAAAAAAGCATGAATATATTATAAAAATGTGGATTTTTTTAAAGGAAAAACAAACTAAAACACTCTTTATCTTAAAAAACACACACAGTGTTCGCAGTTAAGAAAAAAAAGATTGATGGTATCTGCACCATGAACCATCAAGTTGAGAAAGTCGTAGGGATGTCCTTTGTTGGCGCCTCCTACAACTTAGCACTATCATTGGGTGGAAAAGGAGTGGTGTATCTGTTTTTAGTGGGATATACAGAGGGTCGAACTCATTTGTATTGATAACGAGACGTTTGTGGTGACTTTATCAATCTGAAGACCCGTCGGCTGAGTCTCTCTAGGGTGAGTGTGTATGTATGTTTGTGAGTGCATACGTTTGTACGTGTTTTCCAAAAGAAGATTTCCTTTAGCCTTTGTATAATGCAATTTAATGCGTTGTGCGTTGCACTAGAAGAAAAAAGCATCACATTTTTAGTGACTCATTCATGATGACACTTTTCAGGTTCGACAAGGTGGTTTCCACAATTCAAAAAATTGATGAAGCCGCATCCATGTCTTTGACGGCGTCTCCTTCGGCATTGTACCATCACCGAACGGACGAATTGTGGTGCATTGAAGTAGGATTGTTTATATAAAATTTGTTTGTTAATATTCAAAAGCAAACAGGTTGGCGAAAAGGAAGTTCCTCGCTCCGCGGACGGCCGAGTGGATGGTCTCCACCCTCTCCGGCCGCGGCTGGAGAGTGGGGGGGCTTGGATCTGTGCCTGACGTGTGTAGATAGTAGGGTAGTGGTCTCCGGCGGTGCTAGCGAGGTGGTGGTGCTGGCATTGTGGTGGAATAAGGTTGTTGGAGTTCGATCCCCATCCCAGTGAGGTCCTATGTGGCAGAGTTGGCGAGCTTCTGACATGGTTTCCTCCTCGATCGGTCAGTCTGGTGAGGTTTGGTTCTCCGGGTGTGGTCTTCATGGCGGAAGTGATGGCCGGATGTGGGAAATTTGGTCCCCTGCTTCTCTCTTCGTCGTGGTAAGGTGGTTCCTCACCTTGCCATGGGGAGTTGGGGGTGATGTGGCGGTGCGTCGGTGGATGCCGGCGACGCATTTCGTCGTATCTTCAGGCGTTGTTTGTGGACCTCTGAACTATGTTTCTGCCGGCGTGGTCTAGCGATGGCCGTTCTTCCTTCTTCTCGCGTGTTGGTTTTCGACCGAGGCTGATGACTTCCCGTCCGTGTTTCAGTCCGTCAGCAGGTTTCAAGATCGCACTGACTCTGTGTGGGAGCAGCGCGCCCTTGAAGGAAATATGCCCTAGAGGCAATAATAAAGTATTATTTATTTCCTTATATCATGATAAATGTTTATTATTCATGCTAGAATTGTATTAACCGGAAACATAATACATGTGTGAATACATAGACAAACATAGTGTCACTAGTATGCCTCTACTTGACTAGCTCGTTAATCAAAGATGGTTATGTTTCCTAGCCATAGACATGAGTTGTCATTTGATTAACGGGATCACTTCATTAGGAGAATGACGTGTTTGACTTGACCCATTCCGTTAGCTTAGCACTCGATCGTTTAGTATGTTGCTATTGCTTTCTTCATGACTTATACATGTTCCTATGACTATGAGATTATGCAACTCCCGTTTACCGGCGGAACACTTTGTGTGCTACCAAACGTCACAACGTAACTGGGTGATTATAAAGGTGCTCTACAGGTGTCTCCAAAGGTACTTGTTGGGTTGGCGTATTTCGAGATTAGGATTTGTCACTCCGATTGTCGGAGAGGTATCTCTGGGCCCACTCGGTAATGCACATCACTATAAGCCTTGCAATCATTGTAACTAATGAGTTAGTTGCGGGATGATGTATTACGAAACGAGTAAAGAGACTTGCCGGTAACGAGATTGAACTAGGTATCGAGATACCGACGATCGAATCTCGGGCAAGTAACATACCGATGACAAAGGGAACAATGTATGTTGTTATGCGGTCTGACCGATAAAGATCTTCGTAGAACATGTGGGAACCAATATGAGCATCCAGGTTCCGCTATTGGTTATTGACCGGAGAGGTGTCTCGGTCATGTCTACATAGTTCTCGAACCCGTAGGGTCCGCACGATTAAAGTTACGATGACAGTTATATTATGAGTTTATATGTTTTGATGTACCGAAGGTTGTTCGAAATCCCGGATGTGATCACGGACATGACGAGGAGTCTCGAAATGGTCGAGACATAAAGATTGATATATTGGAAGCCTATGTTTGGACATCGGAAGTGTTCCGGGTGAAATCGGGATTTTTCCGGAGTACCGGGAGGTTACCGGAACCCCCCCGGTAACTTAATGGGCCTTAGTGGGCCTAGGTGGAAGAGAGGAGAGGAGGCTAGGGCAGGGCCGCGCCCCCTTCCCCCCCAGTCCGAATAGGACAAGGAGAGGGGGGCGGCGCCCCCCCCTTCCTTCCTCCCCTCCACCTCTTCCCCGTCTCTCCTAGTCCAACATGGAAAAGGGGGGAGTCCTACTCCCGGTAGGAGTAGGACTCCTCCCAGGCACGCCTCTCCTCCATGGCCGGCGGCCTCCCCCTTGCTCCTTTATATACGGGGGCAGGGGGGCACCTCTCGACACACAATTGATCAACGATCTTTTAGCCGTGTGCGGTGCCCCCTCCACCATATTACACCTCGATAATATCGTAGCGGAGCTTAGGCGAAGCCCTGCGTCGGTAGAACATCATTATCGTCACCACGCCGTCGTGCTGACGAAACTCTCCCTCAACACTCGGCTGGATCGGAGTTCGAGGGACGTCATCGAGCTGAACGTGTGCTGAACTCGGAGGTGCCGTGCGTTCGGTACTTGATCGGTCGGATCGTGAAGACGTTCGACTACATCAACCGCGTTGTGTTAACGCTTCCGCTTTCGGTCTACGAGGGTACGTGGACAACACTCTCCTCTCTCGTTGCTATGCATCACCATGATCTTGCGTGCGCGTAGGAATTTTTTTGAAATTACTACGTTCCCCAACAGTGGCATCCGAGCCTGGTTTTATGCGCTGATGCTATGCACGAGTAGAACACAAGTGAGTTGTGGGCGATATAAGTCATACTGCTTACCAGCATGTCATACTTTGGTTCGGCGGTATTGTGAGATGAAACGGCCCGGACCGACATTACGCGTACGCTTACGCGAGACTGGTTTCACCGTTGCGAGCACTCGTTGCTTAAAGGTGACTGGCGGGTGTTTGTCTCTCTCACTTTAGTTGAACCGAGTGTGGCTACGCCCGGTCCTTGCGAAGGTTAAAACAGCACCAACTTGACAAACTATCGTTGTGGTTATGATGCGTAGGTAAGAACGGTTCTTGCTAAGCCCGTAGCAGCCACGTAAAACTTGCAACAACAAAGTAGAGGACGTCTAACTTGTTTTTGCAGGGCATGTTGTGATGTGATATGGTCAAGACATGATGCTATATTTTTATTGTATGAGATGATCATGTTTTGTAACCGAGTTATCGGCAACTGGCAGGAGCCATATGGTTGTCGCTTTATTGTATGCAATGCAATCGCCATGTAATTGTTTTACTTTATCACTAAGCGGTAGCAATAGTCGTAAAAGCAGTAGTTGGCGAGATCAAGGTGTCGCGCCGGTGACGATGGTGATCATGACGGTGCTTCGGAGATGGAGATCACAAGCACAAGATGATGATGGCCATATCATATCACTTATATTGATTGCATGTGATGTTAATCTTTTATGCATCTTATCTTGCTTTGATTGACGGTAGCATTATAAGATGATCTCTCACTAAAATTTCAAGATAAAAGTGTTCTCCCTGAGTATGCACCGTTGCGAAAGTTCTTCGTGCTGAGACACCACGTGATTATCGGGTGTGATAGGCTCTACGTTCAAATACAACGGGTGCAAAACAGTTGCACACGCGGAATACTCAGGTTAAACTTGACGAGCCTAGCATATGCAGATATGGCCTGGAACACAGAGACCGAAAGGTCGAGCGTGAATCATATAGTAGATATGATCAACATAGTGATGTTCACCATTGAAACTACTCCATCTCACGTGATGATCGGACATGGTTTAGTTGATTTGGATCACGTAATCACTTAGATGATTAGAGGGATGTCTATCTAAGTGGGAGTTCTTAAGTAATATGATTAATTGAACTTGAATTTATCATGAACTTAGTACCTGATAGTATCTTGCTTGTCTATGTTAATTGTAGATAAATGGCCCGTGCTGTTGTTCCGTTGAATTTTAATGCGTTCCTTGAGAAAGCAAAGTTGAAAGATGATGGTAGCAATTACACGGACTGGGTCCGTAACTTGAGGATTATCCTCATTGCTGCACAGAAGAATTACGTCCTGGAAGCACCGCTGGGTGCCAGGCCTCCTGCAAGAGCAACACCAGAAGTTATGAACGTCTGGCAGAGCAAAGCTGATGACTACTCGATAGTTCAGTGTGCCATGCTTTACGGCTTAGAACCGGGTCTTCAACGACGTTTTGAACGTCATGGAGCATATGAGATGTTCCAGGAGTTGAAGTTAATATTTCAAGCAAATGCCCGGATTGAGAGATATGAAGTCTCCAATAAGTTCTACAGCTGCAAGATGGAAGAGAATAGTTCTGTCAGTGAGCATATACTCAAAATGTCTGGGTATAATAATCACTTGATTCAACTGGGAGTTAATCTTCCGGATGATAGCGTCATTGACAGAATTCTTCAATCACTGCCACCAAGCTACAAGAGCTTCGTGATGAACTATAACATGCAAGGGATGAATAAGACAATTCCCGAGCTCTTCGCAATGCTAAAGGCAGCGGAGGTAGAAATCAAAAAGGAGCATCAAGTGTTGATGGTCAATAAGACCACTAGTTTCAAGAAAAAGGGCAAAGGGAAGAAGAAGGGGAACTTCAAGAAGAACAGCAAGCAAGTTGCTGTTCAGGAGAAGAAACCCAAGTCTGGACCTAAGCCTGAAACTGAGTGCTTCTACTGCAAGCAGACTGGTCACTGGAAGCGGAACTGCCCCAAGTATTTGGCGGATAAGAAGGATGGCAAGGTTAACAAAGGTATATGTGATATACATGTTATTGATGTGTACCTTACTAATGCTCGCAGTAGCACCTGGGTATTTGATACTGGTTCTGTTGCTAATATTTGCAACTCGAAACAGGGGCTACGGATTAAGCGAAGATTGGCTAAGGACGAGGTGACGATGCGCGTGGGAAATGGTTCCAAAGTCGATGTGATCGCGGTCGGCACGCTACCTCTACATCTACCTTCGGGATTAGTATTAGACCTAAATAATTGTTATTTGGTGCCAGCGTTGAGCATGAACATTATATCTGGATCTTGTTTAATGCGAGACGGTTATTCATTTAAATCAGAGAATAATGGTTGTTCTATTTATATGAATAATATCTTTTATGGTCATGCACCCTTGAAGAGTGGTCTATTTTTAATGAATCTCGATAGTAGTGACACACATATTCATAATGTCGAAGCCAAAAGATGCAGAGTTGATAATGATAGTGCAACTTATTTGTGGCACTGCCGTTTAGGTCATATCGGTGTAAAGCGCATGAAGAAACTCCATACTGATGGACTTTTGGAATCACTTGATTATGAATCACTTGGTACTTGCGAACCGTGCCTCATGGGCAAGATGACTAAAACACCGTTCTCCGGAACTATGGAGAGAGCAACAGATTTATTGGAAATCATACATACAGATGTATGTGGTCCGATGAATATTGAGGCTCGTGGCGGATATCGTTATTTTCTCACCTTCACAGATGATTTGAGCAGATATGGGTATATCTACTTAATGAAACATAAGTCTGAAACATTTGAAAAGTTCAAAGAATTTCAGAGTGAAGTTGAAAATCATCGTAACAAGAAAATAAAGTTTCTACGATCAGATCGTGGAGGAGAATATTTGAGTTACGAGTTTGGCCTACATTTGAAACAATGCGGAATAGTTTCGCAACTCACGCCACCCGGAACACCACAGCGTAATGGTGTGTCCGAACGTCGTAATCGTACTTTACTAGATATGGTGCGATCTATGATGTCTCTTACTGATTTACCGCTATCGTTTTGGGGTTATGCTTTAGAGACGGCTGCATTCACTCTAAATAGGGCACCATCAAAATCCGTTGAAACGACACCTTATGAACTATGGTTTGGCAAGAAACCAAAGTTGTCGTATCTTAAAGTTTGGGGTTGCGATGCTTATGTGAAGAAACTTCAACCTGATAAGCTCGAACCTAAATCGGAGAAATGTGTCTTCATAGGATACCCAAAGGAGACTGTTGGGTACACCTTCTATCACAGATCCGAAGGCAAGACATTCGTTGCTAAGAATGGATCCTTTCTAGAGAAGGAGTTTCTCTCGAAAGAAGTGAGTGGGAGGAAAGTAGAACTTGATGAGGTAACTGTACCTGCTCCCTTATTGGAAAGTAGATCATCACAGAAACCAGTTTCTGCGACACCTACACCAATTAGTGGGGAAGTTAATGATAATGATCATGAAACTTCAGATCAAGTTATTACTGAACCTCGTAGGTCAACCAGATTAAGATCCGCACCAGAGTGGTACGGTAATCCTGTTCTGGAGGTTATGTTACTAGACCATGACGAACCTACGAACTATGAAGAAGCGATGGTGAGCCCAGATTCCGCAAAATGGCTTGAGGCCATGAAATCCGAGATGGGATCCATGTATGAGAACAAAGTATGGACTTTGGTTGACTTGCCCGATGATCGGCAAGCCATTGAAAATAAATGGATCTTCAAGAAGAAGACTGACGCTGACGGTAATGTTACTGTCTATAAAGCTCGACTTGTTGCGAAAGGTTTTCGACAAGTTCAAGGGATTGACTACGATGAGACCTTCTCACCCGTAGCGATGCTTAAGTCTGTCCGAATCATGTTAGCAATTGCCGCATTTTATGATTATGAAATTTGGCAAATGGATGTCAAAACTGCATTCCTGAATGGATTTCTGGAAGAAGAGTTGTATATGATGCAACCGGAAGGTTTTGTCGATCCAAAGGGAGCTAACAAAGTGTGCAAGCTCCAGCGATCCATTTATGGACTGGTGCAAGCCTCTCGGAGTTGGAATAAACGCTTTGATAGTGTGATTAAAGCATTTGGTTTTATACAGACTTTTGGAGAAGCCTGTATTTACAAGAAAGTGAGTGGGAGCTCAGTAGCATTTCTGATATTATATGTGGATGACATATTGCTGATTGGAAATGATATAGAATTTCTGGATAGCATAAAGGGATACTTGAATAAGAGTTTTTCAATGAAAGACCTCGGTGAAGCTGCATATATATTAGGCATTAAGATCTATAGAGATAGATCAAGACTCTTAATTGGACTTTCACAAAGCACATACCTTGACAAAGTTTTGAAGAAGTTCAAAATGGATCAAGCAAAGAAAGGGTTCTTGCCTGTACTACAAGGTGTGAGATTGAGTAAGACTCAATGCCCGACCACTTCAGAAGATAGAGAGAAGATGAAAGATGTTCCCTATGCTTCAGCCATAGGCTCTATCATGTATGCAATGCTGTGTACCAGACCTGATGTGTGCCTTGCTATAAGTTTAGCAGGGAGGTACCAAAGTAATCCAGGAGTGGATCACTGGACAGCGGTCAAGAACATCCTGAAATACCTGAAAAGGACTAAGGATATGTTTCTCGTTTATGGAGGTGACAAAGAGCTCATCGTAAATGGTTACGTTGATGCAAGCTTTGACACTGATCCGGACGATTCTAAATCGCAAACCGGATACGTATTTACATTGAACGGTGGAGCTGTCAGTTGGTGCAGTTCTAAGCAAAGTGTCGTGGCGGGATCTACGTGTGAAGCGGAGTACATAGCTGCTTCGGAAGCAGCAAATGAAGGAGTCTGGATGAAGGAGTTCATATCCGATCTAGGTGTCATACCTAGTGCATCGGGACCAATGAAAATCTTTTGTGACAATACTGGTGCAATTGCCTTAGCAAAGGAATCCAGATTTCACAAAAGAACCAAGCACATCAAAAGACGCTTCAATTCCATCCGGGATTTAGTCCAGGTGGGAGACATAGAAATTTGCAAGATACATACGGATCTGAATGTTGCAGACCCGTTGACTAAGCCTCTTCCACGAGCAAAACATGATCAGCACCAAGACTCCATGGGTGTAAGAATCATTACTGTGTAATCTAGATTATTGACTCTAGTGCAAGTGGGAGACTGAAGGAAATATGCCCTAGAGGCAATAATAAAGTATTATTTATTTCCTTATATCATGATAAATGTTTATTATTCATGCTAGAATTGTATTAACCGGAAACATAATACATGTGTGAATACATAGACAAACAGAGTGTCACTAGTATGCCTCTACTTGACTAGCTCGTTAATCAAAGATGGTTATGTTTCCTAGCCATAGACATGAGTTGTCATTTGATTAACGGGATCACTTCATTAGGAGAATGACGTGATTGACTTGACCCATTCCGTTAGCTTAGCACTCGATCGTTTAGTATGTTGCTATTGCTTTCTTCATGACTTATACATGTTCCTATGACTATGAGATTATGCAACTCCCGTTTACCGGAGGAACACTTTGTGTGCTACCAAACGTCACAACGTAACTGGGTGATTATAAAGGTGCTCTACAGGTGTCTCCAAAGGTACTTGTTGGGTTGGCGTATTTCGAGATTAGGATTTGTCACTCCGATTGTCGGAGAGGTATCTCTGGGCCCACTCGGTAATGCACATCACTATAAGCCTTGCAAGCATTGTAACTAATGAGTTAGTTGCGGGATGATGTATTACGGAACGAGTAAAGAGACTTGCCGGTAACGAGATTGAACTAGGTATCGAGATACCGACGATCGAATCTCGGGCAAGTAACATACGATGACAAAGGGAACAACGTATGTTGTTATGCGGTCTGACCGATAAAGATCTTCGTAGAATATGTGGGAACCAATATGAGCATCCAGGTTCCGCTATTGGTTATTGACCGGAGAGGTGTCTCGGTCATGTCTACATAGTTCTCGAACCCGTAGGGTCCGCACGATTAAAGTTACGATGACAGTTATATTATGAGTTTATATGTTTTGATGTACCGAAGGTTGTTTGAAGTCCCGGATGTGATCACGGACATGACGAGGAGTCTCGAAATGGTCGAGACATAAAGATTGATATATTGAAAGCCTATGTTTGGACATCGGAAGTGTTCCGAGTGAAATCGGGATTTTTCCGGAGTACCGGGAGGTTACCGGAACCCCCCGGTAACTTAATGGGCCTTAGTGGGCCTAGGTGGAAGAGAGGAGAGGAGGCTAGGGCAGGGCCGCGCCCCCTTCCCCCCCAGTCCGAATAGGACAAGGAGAGGGGGGGGGGGCGCCCCCCCTTCCTTCCTCCCCTCCACCTCTTCCCCCTCTCTGCTAGTCCAACATGGAAAAGGGGGGAGTCCTACTCCCGGTAGGAGTAGGACTCCTCCCAGGCACGCCTCTCCTCCATGGCCGACGGCCTCCCCCTTGCTCCTTTATATACGGGGGCAGGGGGGCACCTCTCGACACACAATTGATCAACGATCTTTTAGCCGTGTGCGGTGCCCCCCTCCACCATATTACACCTCGATAATATCGTAGCGGAGCTTAGGCGAAGCCCTGCGTCGGTAGAACATCATCATCGTCACCACGCCGTCGTGCTGACGAAACTCTCCCTCAACACTCGGCTGGATCGGAGTTCGAGGGACGTCATCGAGCTGAACGTGTGCTGAACTCGGAGGTGCAGTGCGTTCGGTACTTGATCGGTCGGACCGTGAAGACGTTCGACTACATCAACCGCGTTGTGTTAACGCTTCCGCTTTCGGTCTACGAGGGTACGTGGACAACACTCTCCTCTCTCGTTGCTATGCATTACCATGATCTTGCGTGTGCGTAGGAATTTTTTTGAAATTACTACGTTCCCCAACAGCCCTCAGCCCGCGCGGTCGGCTCCTCAAGGATCTGTTTTTAATTTTCATTCTTGTGGGGGTGCTTTGTACCATTGGCTTAGTTTAATATAGTTCGGAGGTATTTTTCGCAAAAAAAGCAAACAGGTTTAGTATTTTTTACTGGAAATGTTGGTTGTTTTTTGTTTGCAAGATTATATTCTGTTCCTTTTCGAAGTCACTGATCTAAAACGCCTCTTCCTGTCGTCACGTGTCCTGCGGCGCGACGCCTTATCCCCCTCCCCCTCGTTCCCCACCGCTAAATCTTATCCTCTCGACCTCTCGGCCCATTTCTTCCTCTTCTTCCCCCTCCCTCTGACTTTCCTCATCTTCATTCGCCAGACAACTGTGTCGACGGGAGATGCTGGAGACGATACACGGCAGGGTGTCTTGCTGTGAGAAGCTTCCGTCGTCGGGGCGCGCTCCGATGCTGCCGGAGGAGGCGCTGTCGTGCTCGCCTGCGCGCGCAAGCTGCGGGTTTTTTGCACGAGCTGGCTCCAAGGGCCGGGCGCTACAACTTGAGGAGCTCCAAGCCGACTACCTGTTGTGGCTCTCCGGAGTTACTCATGCGACGCGGTGAGTGCTGTTTTGGTGGCTGGAGACGCTGTGCGTGTGGGCATGGAAGTGATCTTGTGGTTCTGTCATCAGCGAATCTAGTAGCCCAAATCATACTGTGTATTGACACATTTTCTATTTCTCAAGGGGCCGTCCATCCTCCTACTGATTGGATTGTGCTTCTTCGTTCTGTTCCCTTGATGCCTCAAGTAGCCGCTGCCGATTGCGTGCTTGTAGTTTCTTCAGTTTCCTTCCTCTGCTTGTAGATGCCTCAAGCAGTTGGTGTATATAAATTGATCCTATTGATTACAAAGGAGCGAGGTGACTATTTTTTCTGATAATAGACCTATTGTTACAGCAAAACCACGCAACCGCATCCGTTTCTATTCTTCCCCATTCGCAAATCCCCCCTTCTTCCCACTCCAGCAAGCCGGCCTTCCTGCCTCCGACGGCGCTTGGAGAGGAGCTCTAGCTATGCCACGAGCAGGCCATCCCAGCAGCTGCCGCCGCCCCTTTGTCCTTCTCTCTCTAGGCTTTTTCCTTCTCCTTCTTCTCTTTGTCACTAATCTTTGTTTTCTACAGGGAAGGAAGTCGCCATGGAACAACCCCGCCGCCTTGGAGCTCGCCCCGCCTCCGGCCCACCACCTCTCCGTCGGCCTCGTGGTCCTCCGCCTCGATCCGTCCGCTGGATCCACGCGCGGAGCAGCCGTATCCGCCGCCCAGACCACCAACCAAGAGTCGCCTCTTGCCTGTCATGCGGTCGGGAGGAGGACGACCGAGAGGAGCGCCCATTCATCCGCCGCCTTGGAGCTCGCCCTGCCTTCGGGCCGGCACCTCTCCGTCGGCTTCGATCCGTCCGCCCCGCCGCCCAGACCACCAACCAAGCGCCGCCTCTTGCCTGTCCTGTGGTTGCAGGTCAAATAATAAAAACTGCAGGGTCCTTTATGTAAAAACGAATCGTTTTTTCGGATTAGCCACTTAAAAATAGGACCGCGGGTCGAATTCTCTGAAACAGATGGACTTTTATGCAAAATCGCGCGCGACGACGTACAGGCAGAAACCCAATTCTCTTTATTACTAGGTAAAGATAAAGAGTAGGTACAGATTTATTCCAGAATTATTTTTGGAAACGGGATTCATAATTGCACGTATTTAGAAAAAGCGTCAATTTCAATTCTAACCTATCACCCTAAAAAAAGCACTAACCCATCAACTCAAATGCAATATTATAACTCATTTCATATTATTTAAATTTTCGCAAGTGCTAATTGTATTTAAATATTTGCACATTTTTTTTCTAAATTGTTGAGGTCATACAAAGGAAAAAAATGATACAAACCTGATTTACAAAATAGGTAACCACATTTAAATAATAGGAAAGTTAAATTTTTAAAGAGAATGAAAAAGTCATTTTGTTGCGCCATGCACCTGAATAAACCTCATCATACCTCGGGTCAGGCCGGGCAGGGCTCGGGCTGGGTTGACAAAAGCACAAAGCCCGGCCCGGGCCAAGACATGTAAACATTACATTTTTTGAATTTAAACTAATAATTTTCAGAATATTTAAATATATTATTATACCTATTTTAAATTAAAAATATTGTTTTACCCTCGTCCCTCGTTCAGGCTATGTTCGAGCTTTTGGGCTGGGCTTTGGGTGAAAAACTGAGCCCGAGCCCGATCTATATGCAGGGCTTTCGGCTAGGGCCATCGGGATGGGCTGCGCATGCGCAGGTGTTCGGGAAACAGCGCCCACGCGCCGGCTAGGAGAAGCAGCGCCCTCGCGCCCTGCAAGTGGGCCGGCCCACGAAACGCGTCGTACGCGGAAAACACCCAAAAAAAGTGAATACTGCAGGAATCGAACTCAGGATGTTTACTCAACGTCCAAAGCTAGCAGACCACTTGAGCTACCGGCTGCGAGTGGTTAGAAACAGCGTGAGACAGCAAATAACATTGTCGCGGCGCTATTTGTTGCACATAATAATGTACTATATCACATCAATTTTCTGGGAACAAAAAAATCGTGACTAGAAAAGGTTCATGGATTTTGAAAATAATTCATCAATTTTGAAAAAGGTTCATAGAAAATAAAAAAAAAGTTCATGGATTTCAACAAAAATCTACAAATTTGAAAAAAGTTCATCTACTTGAAAAAAAGTTCATCGAAAAATTTAAAAAGGTTCACTGAATTTGAAAAAAAAGTTCATCAAATTTTAAGAAAAGTTCATCGAAATTGAAAAAAAGTTCATTGAAAATTGAAAAAGGTTCATTGAAATTGAAAAAAGTTCAGTGAATTTGAAAAAAGTTCAGCGAATTTGAAAAATTGTTCATCGATTTGAAGAAAAAGTTCAAGAATTATAAAAAAACATCGATGCAGGACGAATAAAAAGAAAAAACGAAAACGAAAAACGAAAAAGGGTAAAAGGACAGATGCAATATGAAAAGAAGTAAAAGGATGTTAGTTATGAAATCCTGCTGGGTGGCGCGGTGGTAGCTGGCTTTTAAGCCGAATGGGAGGTCAGGGGTTCGATACCTGTCGGCAGCGCTACTTTTTTTGCGTCTGCAAAACGGAAAGGAACCATGGTGAGATGGGCCGGCCCAGTGCGGGGCGCTGCATTTCCCAGGTGTACACCTGAGAGTAGGGATGGGATTCGTTTTAATTCTTTATAAATATGTTAGTACCATTAAGAGTTTTGAAACTTTTAATACCACTTCCCACAAAAAAAGCTTTCAATACCACTAAGCATTAGAACAATCCAACCGTTGTCATGTGTTCTCAATCGTAAGATTTTTCTATTGTATTGAGTTGCTGCATGTGATTTTCCCCATGTGAAGTCTCTCAACCTCCAGTATGTCAACGAGCTTCTACACCATTTACTGTCAGAACACATTTTTGCAAAATAATGGTGTTGGATAAACCTAATTTTTAATATATTGCAAGATTCCAACATCATTTGGTTGTCAAATTATTATATATTACTCCCTCCGTCCTAGAATAAGTGTCTCAACTTTTATTTTGAGACGAAGGGAGTATATGTTAACGTTCATTTGCATCCTTAGAGCATGAGAATATCGCAGGACCTTCATGCCGGATGAAACTCTGGGTGGTCAAATGTTTTATAAAAATAGCCTACATGTACATCGAAAAAGTATGTCCCGAAACCCTATCAAGGAAAAATTGCTCTTCAATTAATTGCTCCTAACACACAGTCGCTTTCCTTGATTTTTTAGGAGCCGCTCTCTGTCACAAATCACTAATTAAGGAGTATTCCTTTCAAAGATCACTCTCATCTCTTCAGCGTACTGTATAACTTGAGAGTTTTCCGTTTTTCATACATCTATTTATTCAAAAAGTTTTCTTCTCTCAAACCATGCGTTCAAATCTCGAACCGTTTTCACCATTGGATATTTGGATTCCTCGTGTCGAGATCTTTAAAACTAGATCTAGATCTCATGTTGGTAGGTTTTGACATTTTTTCACGAAAAAAGACAAAAAAAATGGAACTGGGAGCACTTTTTTTTAATTTCCAAAAGAGGCACGGCCGCAGAAGCAAAATCATGCCTCTCGCAGAAGAAAAAAAATTAGAAAACATGATTTTTTTCCTTTTTCGAGAGGCACGACTGTGCCTCTCGCGGAAGAAAAATGTGTCTCTCACGGAAGAAAAATATAATAGAAAATAGTTTTTTTTTTGCGTCTATGAGAGGCACGGTCATGCCTCTCGCGGAAGAAAAATAACAGAGAACGCGCTTTTTTCGTTTCCGGCCGTGCCTCTTGCGGAAAAAAAATCGTGTTTTAGCTGCTTCTTTGGTGTATACTGGGCCTCGGTGTTCGGTTATTAGGCTACATACAAGTTGGGCTCATAGGATTCCTTCCTGGGCTGGCTTTCAAGACGATGCCTACTCCGCACTCCGCACCACTGCCTCAGAAAAGAAAAAAACGAGCTCGGCACCAAGCCACCAACAGCCGGCGGCGAACATCCCCACTTCTCCCCATCGCCGCCGGCGACGTCCCTTACACCGGCGCCATGCTCCGCCTCCGGAGCTGCATCCTCACCCATCTCCTCTCTTCGCCCGCCACCCATCCCGCCCCCTCTCTCCACCGCCTCCTCTCCGCCGCTGCGCCCGCCGTCTCCCAAAGCCCCCGATTCGCGGTCGAGGACTACCTCGTCGACACCTGCGGCCTCACCCGAGCGCAGGCCCTCAAGGCCTCCACCAAGCTCTCCCATCTCAAATCGCCCACGAACCCCGGCGCCGTCCTCGCCTTCCTCGCCGGCCTCGGCCTATCCAGTGCCGACATCGCCGCACTCGTGGCTCGTGACCCGCAGTTCCTCTGCGCCGGCGTCGAGAGAACCCTGTCTCCCGTCCTCGCCAGGCTCACCGGCCTCGGCCTATCGCGCTCTGAGATCGCGCGCGTCGCCTCGCTCGCACCCCGCAGCTTCCGCTCCAGATCTATCGTTTCCGGGCTGGAGTACTACATCCCCCTCTTTGGCTCCTCCGAGAGCCTTCTCCGGGGGCTCAAGAAATTCAAGTACTTTCTCAGGTCCGATCTAGAGAGGGTGGTCAAGCCCAATATTGAGTTACTGCGGGAGTGCGGGCTAGGCACTTCCGATATTGCCAAGCTCTGCCTCGCTGTGCCATGGCTGCTCAGCGCCAAGCCGGAGCGCGTCCAGGTGATGGTGGCGTGCGCGGAACGTCTCGGTGTGCCCCGTGGATCGGGGATGTTCAGGCACGCGTTGAAGGCTGTTGAATCCCTCAGTGAGGAGAAGCTCGCCGCCAAAGTGGAGTACATAAGGAACACGTTCAGGTGGTCGGATGCTGAGGTGGGCATTGCTCTTTCTAAGGCCCCACTGATGCTGACCAAATCCAATCAGACACTGCAGAGCAAGTCGGAGTTTCTTATATCTGAGATGGGGATGGAACCGGCGTACCTTGCTCATCGGTCGGTAATGCTCTGCTTTAGCCTGGAGGGCCGAGTCAAGCCACGGTGCTATGTTATAAAGTTTCTTAAGGCAAATGGATTGCTAGATCGCCACTGGACCTACTTGACAATTGTCACGGTGGCTGAGAAGGAATTTTTGGAGAAGTTCATATGTCCTCACAAGGAAGCTGCACCGAACCTTGCTGAAGATTATAATGCCGCATGCAGAGGGGAAGTGCCAGCTGATTTCAGATTTACATGAACAAACAACCGGCTATGAGAATTGGTAACTGCGTAAGGTGCAACAAAATTCTCACTCTGCGTAGTAAGCTGGTAAATTCTGGTTCGGTGTTCATTGCCTAATTAGATGTTGGTTGCATTGATTCCTGAACCCTGACGAATTTCATTCGGTAGAGAAGAAAGCATTGCCTACAATTTCCTAAGATAACATGTCCAGGATACATTTGTGTTTCCCACTTCTATTTAAGATAATGGAAATAGGATCTGTGGGTGCGCCAATTTGCTGCTGAAACTTGCACCCTGAGAACCAAAAAACAAAGGAATTATCCTGCGTTGCTGTGATATGCTTTCATGATGAATTTTATCTAGTGTGTTCCTTTTTTAGCTGATCAGTTGGTCGCCTTTTTTGCTCCATCATATGTCACTCAGTACTAATATTGCAGCTCAATGTTTAATATTAAGATTATGCTTAGAAAATATCTTGTCTGTTCCGAATGATAAGACGTTTTGGATAATTTAATATGGACTACATACGGATTGAAATGAGTGAACAAACACACTAAAACATCTCTACATATGGACTGAAATGAATAGAACATGTTATATTTTGGAATGGAGGGACCGAGGGAGTATATTTCTATTTGGTGTATGTTCATTTTTTGCCTTTTGATTCCTTTCCCTCTATTCTCCAAAGGTTGATTCCTAAATAATGTATAGTTGACAATACTTTTGCTGGGAAATGCTTCAATATTGTAAAATTAACCTATCTGCCTCTAAAGCATGATTAACAAATGAACTGGTCGTATCATTTACAACTGCCCTTAATCTTCAGAAGTAAACCAATGTAGATGGCATGATTTAGTCTTACCACATTTCTCTACTATTCAGTGCTTGCATATGTAAAACTGTGTGTCCAATCACAAAACTACTTGTATAATTTGGCAGCAAAACTGTTGATTAAAAAATTGATTTGGTAAAGTTACACAACTTAGATCAGATTCTTGCTTTCAGCTGCGCTACAAGTCTTTGTACATCACTGGCACCTTAGGCCTGGTGTCCATCCTATATGTAGCACATTGCTGTGTCTACTGATGCAATTCTGGGCTTTGATGGTGTTCAATGATGCAAGAGGGTAACTGTCCACTATACTGTTCCAAACCATCGTATTTATCATTCTTTTGAGATTGATGAACGTATCAAGATATGTATTGGAGCGAAGAGAATGTGAGATCAGACCAGTCAGCCAATGCATTGAGAATATCAGTGGGTTATTCTCTGTACTTTTCACGTTCAGTGTTCTGCTTCAGTTGGTTTTCAACAATATTGGGCTACTTTGTTGGCGGGCCTATCCTGCAGTGTAAGTTTGTCAAGCACCGGCCACCAATGAGAGGCGTTCCCTCTGATTTTCAAGTATCAAAATCGGCTTTCAGCTATATTTGACCTTTGTTGAGGAGCCTGTCATGCAGTGTAGGTTTCTTAGGCATTGACTGAGTATTTTTCTGCAAGGAATCTGTGGAACTTTCTAGCTGTATATTTGTTTCCACCTGACGTGTTTGAGAACAGAAAAATGGAAGCAATAAATGGATCTGCCTTGATTAGCTAAGCTGCTTTTCAAACAAGTCTACATGTACAGATCAAGATAAATTTTTAGCTTCCATTTTCTTTTGTTCAAATAGAACACTTGGTCCTGTGATGGAGATGGACTCGGAAATATTATGAGATCATTATCTACCATGGAGGAAAACTTAAAGAAGTGGAGCTATGAGTCCTTTGGCTCTGTTCGTGGTCGGTTAAAAGATTTGAGGAGGCAATTAGAGGAAGTGAGGGACAGGAACTGGAGAAGAGGACAAACAAAACAAGAGAAGAGTTCTGTTAACCAAATTTCGGATTTAATTGCCAGAGAAGAAATTATGATACGCCAGAGATCTAGAGTACAATGGCTAGTGTTAGGAGATCGTAACACCGCCTTTTTTCACTCAAAATGCAGAGAAAGAGCAAGACAAGACAGAATAATTTCTCCACAACGAGAGGATGGAAGGATATGTTATCAACAGGGAGAAATTGAAGGCATAGCTATTAACTTTTTCTGCAAATTGTTTTCTGCTCAGGAGAACCTGCAACCAGATAAAGTGATAAAGTACGTGCAACCAAAAGTAACAAAGGATATGAATAAGCACTTATGTAAACCGTTTACTTCAGAAGAAGTTGAGAAGGCACTATTTAGGATGAAACCAAATAAATCTCCAGGCCCAAATGGTTTTACAGCAGGATTTTTTCAAAGCCATTGGGAACTGATAAAGATTGATATTTGCAATGCAGTTTTGAAGTTCTTGCGAAATGGTGAAATGCAAGAGGGCCTAAACAAAACAATTATGGTGCTCGTTCCAAAGGTGAATCATCTCGGTACTGACCAATAGCTTTATGTAATATTTTATATAAATTTGTTCAAAAGTCTTGGCAAATAGGCTTAGATTAATCTTGGATGAAATCATTTCAGAGGAACAAAGTACTTTTGTGCCTTCGCGTTTAATTACTGATAATGTTATTACAGCTTATTAATGCATTCATTACATTAGAAATAAGAAGGATAAACTGGAGCAAGTGCCATTAAATTAGATATGACTAAAGCATATGACTGTATTGAATGGACTTACCTTAAGAGGATTATGCAAAAATTGGGCTTTCATAATTACTGGATTAACTTGATAAGTAAATGTGTTGAAACAGTAAGCTTCTCGGTTATGGTGAATGGTCGTTTATTGAAACCCTTTCAACCAACAAGAGGATTAAGGCAAGGGGATCCCATTTCTCCTTACCTGTTCCTGATTTGTGCAGAAGGTCTAACAAGCTTACTAAAATTCGAAGGGACACAATATCTTAGTGAAGGAATTAAAATGCGTATCCATACTCCATGGATATCTCACTGACTATTTGCTGATGACTGTATTGTCTTCACTCAGGCTTCAAAGAAAGGAGCAGAAAGACTTCAGGAAGTATTGGAAGCCTACAACAAGGGATCAGGTCAACTGGTTAACAAAGTAAAATAAGCAATGTTCTTCGTGAAGAGACGAAAGAAGAAACGAAGAGAATTATGAAGATAGAAACAGAAGCTCTAGAGGAGAAATACTTGGGACTACCTACGGCCCTATGAAGAAACTTAGCAGGTGGATGGTCAGAGAAAATGTTAAATTCTGCAGGTCGTGAAGTTCTTATTAAAGCGGACATGCAAGCAATACCCACATATTCAATGAGTTGTTTTAGCCTCTCAAAAACTACTTGCAAGAAGATGACCCCGTCAATGGCAAATTTTTGGTGGGGAGGTGATGGGGATAATCAGAGAATGCATTGGAGAAAATGGGAGGAGTTCGCACAGCCAAAGAAAGCTGGAGGTATGGGATTTAGGGAGATTCATCTGTTCAATCTAGCCATGTTGGGTAAGCAAGGATGGAGGCTTTTAACAAACCCAAGCTCTTTGTGTGCTAGAGTTTTGGCTGGGAAATACTTCCATAACATGGAATTTATGAACGCAAAGAAGAAGAAGAATAGCTCACATGTTTGGCAAGCTATCTTAAAAGGAAGAGCAGCACTTCACTTAGGCCTGATCAAGAGAATTAGAGATGGAAAGTCTACCAATATATGGGAAGATAAATGGATTCCAACAATTCCAAGAGGGAAACCAAAGGAGAGAAGGTACAACTGTCTTAAATGTATCAGATCTTCTGAATGAGATCTGAATGCATTAAGGAATGGGACGGTACTCCCTCCGTAAAGAAATATATAAGTGTTTAGATCACGTATTTAAGATTCCACTGGGAAAGTTAGACCATGATACCTGGGCTCAGCTGAAAAACATGGTCTGTATTCAGTTAAATCAGCATACAAACTCCTTGCCATAAATTCAAGAGAGAATTTCTTATTTGGCCCTTTCTTAAACTTTGGTTCCCTATTTGGTCCAAAATAAAATTTTCTTCTCAATTTGACACCTAAAGTAATTTTTGTTCCTTATATGACACTTCCATCCATTTTAGACACTAAAGATGTTAAGCGTAAGGCGAAAAGGCTGTTTTGCCCCTAGTGTATTGTGTGACTATCCTGACTGTAGTAAAAAGAAAAAGGCAATCAGTTTATCCATGTTTTAGGGATGTATATGCTTAAATATTTTGGTTAGTTCATCATTCGCGAATGCGGCTGCAGAGTGGATATGTTCCACGGCGCTGAGGCAGGCTCAGCCTTGGGCGTCCACCCGGACATGGCGCGTCTACATGAGTCGCGGACGGCGCCGGCATCGCCTGCGGTTCGTGGCAGTCGCGATTAAAGATGCGCCTGCAATAGTCGGACATAGCCAAATACTCGCTCCATTCCTTTATATAAGATGTATTTGTTTTTTGATAAAATTTCATAATGTAAGATGCATTTCTTCTAAATTCTCGTAATTCCCTTTTTATCCGTCCAGAAAGAGAAAAGTATCTCTTTACTGATTTCCTGTATCTCTACTTGTATCGAAATAAGGAAACTATCTCTCTCTTGATTGCATGCATCTCTTACTTTTCTGGACTCACTAATTTACTTGCCACTAACAAACAAATTTGTCAAGGGCAATTTTGTCCTAACACCTGTATAATTATGCGCAAAATTATACACCAGCGCACTGCACTGCTAGCCTGGTGCTGCATGCACGCTCCCTCGGGTATGGGCTCCGGCTTGCTGAGGTTGGCCGAACGTATGCATGTGGCTTGCTGAGGTTGGCCGAACGTGTGCATGTGGGTTGCTAGCGGGGCTGCTGACGTGCTTGCTTGTTCGTGCGTATGGCCCGCGTGTGCCTTCCTGGGGCGCCGGCGGCTGCACGAACGGGGGTAGCGACTAATGCTGATCCTCTTCTCTCATGCGTGCTGCAATCTGTGTTAGAAGGGATAGAGAGATTTGGTGAAATGTTCGTTGTATTGCTTGAGCCTCATGGACATATATATAAGAGTACATGATCATCTTGAAGTATAAGACAAGGTAGAATAATATCTTACGCTATCCTAGCTTTCCTAATAATCACGATACTCAACATCCCCCGCAGTCACAACGGTAGCAACGCAGACGGTGAGACTGGAGAATAATCCGAAGGCAAGCCAACGGACACCCCCCATAGTCGTAACGGTCGATGCATCGCGGAGTCGTGACTGGAGTGAAAACCGATGAGGTTTCTCAAGCAAGGCGGTAGCCCTTTGTGCCGTTTGTCGAGGTAGCCGAGAGCGTAGGTGGTGGAGCCGTGGTCGAGGTAGCCGTGCGAAGAACGCCGTGGTCGGTGTCGAGTCGGGGGTCGCCGGTGTCGAGGTAGTCGCCGTGGAGCTGCGGAAGAAAAGAAGCGGCGGCGGCCTAAGGAGGCGGCGATGGCGGCTAGAGAAGGAGCGCGGCGGCGGTGCTCGAAGTAGGCGATAATGAACCCGACAGCATGACGAAGACCGGCGCGGACGGTGACATTCCCGCGCTAAGGGAGGCGGCGTGGCGCATATCACGTGGAAGTCAACGTGCGTGGACGGCGGTGGACCGTGGGCCGCATCGTTACGGCTCGAAGGGGCGACGCAACGGCGGTGGGAAGGTCGGGGCGACGGCGGGGAAGACCTCAGGGCGGTTGCAGGGATCGCGTGCCACGCTCGCTACGGCCCGACGGGGCGACGTAGCGGCAGCGCGATGGTCGGTGAAGCCTCGGGGACGGCCTGGAGCGGACGGCCTCGGTGCGGCGGTTGACCGCGGGCCGCGGCACTACGGCCCGAAGGGGCGACACAGCGGCAGCGCGCGAGGTGGTGCAACCACGGGAACGACCTCAGGGCGGTGGCGGAGATCACTTGCCGCGGCACTACGGCCCGAAGGGGCGACGCAGCGGCTGTGCAGATCGGCGCAGCCACGGGGAGAACCACGGGGCGGCGACGCTGCTGCCCGACGGGGCGACGCAGCGGTAGCCTGTTGCTCGACCGGCGGTGGGGCGCGCTGAACTCGGGGACAGGGCGGTGATGGCCGGCGTAGATCGACGAGCGGGCCGACGCGTGGACGGCGGCCATGAGGGGCCGCCTGTCGCGCGAGGCCGCCGGGTCGGGGCGACGGACGGGCAGACGCGCAGACGACGGCCGTTAGCGGCCGCCTGTCGCGCGAGGCCGCCGGGTCGGTGAAGAGGCCAGGCGGTCGCGCCGGTGTCGGAATAGAGGTGCACAGAGGTCGACGACGGCGGCGGGCGACACAAACCGATCAAGTATAGCTCGGAAAACAAAAATAAAAACGCCAATCGAAACGACAGATAAGAGAGTGAAAAAACCCGGAGCAAGGGCTCGGGAAAAGACTCTCTAGGGCAGCCGGTCAACACGACCGGCGGACGAACCCTAGGTACGGGCGGGGCGTCCCCCGGCGGCAGTCATGGAGGCCGACCGCCCCGGGGGCGGCGCGCGGGTGCGGAAGCGGCGACGGCTAGGGTTTAGAACCCGAAAACTGATACTATGTTAGAAGGGAGAGAGAGATTTGGTGAAATGTTCGTTATATTGCTTTGAGCCTCATGGGCATATATATATAGGAGTACATAATTATCCTGAAGTAGAAGACAAGGTAGAATAATATCCTACACTATCTTAACTTTTCTAATAATCACAATACTCAACAATCTGGAGCTCCGTAGACGTCGGCGTGACTTTCCTCGCCGTGCCCAGCAACTGTTTGCGTAAATGTCTGAGTGCTGGCTTTGTTGGGTGCTATGTGCATGCGTGCATGCTCTGTCCTCCCTTTGCATGCCTGAGTGTGTACCATGCCTTGGTTTGTAGCGTTGATGTGTAGCAACCTCTTCTTTGTATTGATGATGATCAAGATACAAAAATATTACAGGGGCAACATGGTTATTCAAAGACATATATAAAATAAATATTCCCAAATTACATCCACGGCGGGCAGGCTGCCAGGGCGGCTGCATAGACTTCTCGATATGCACACCTCACAATCTATAGGGTCTGCAATCGCTATGGGCAGTGGAGGAGCTTAAGGGCGAATAAGGAACCTGGTTGGGGCATTTTTTTCTCGCAAAACTGTAAAATGGCAGTTATGTCTGCTAGAGATGCTCTTAGCGAGGGCCAAAGGAAAGTATCTTTGCTTAAAACATACTCCCTCCGTTCCTTTATATAAGGTGTATTTATTTTTTAATAAAATTCCAGAATGTAAGGTGCATTTCATCTAATTCCTCATAATTCCCTTGTTAGCCCTTCAGAAATAAGGAAAGTATCTCTCTCCTGATTGTCTGTATCTTTCCTTGTAGCAAAAGAAGGAAACTATCTCCCTGTCGATTGCATGTATCTCTTACTTTTCTCGAGTTACTGATTTACTTGCCACTAACCAATAAATTGGCCAAGAGTAATTTTGTCCTAACATGTCTATAATTATGTGCCTTGATCACCGCGCCAAAAATAATACACCTTACATAAAGGAACGGAGGGAGTAATATTTAACACTATCAGGGTCAACATAATGCACTTCCGCAAATAACTTTTGGAGGTTATTCAAAGACATATATAAAATAAATATTCCCAAATTACATCCTTTAACATGGGCTATAGATATCTTGGATACATCCATTTGTGACGATGAAAAGGCCAGCTACATCTTATGTGGTATGTGGTCGGTGTGGAATGCACGTAATGCTCGCTTACATGGTGAATCATCAACCAAATTAACTCAAGCATGTAGATGGGCATATGACACTGCCACAGATCTTATTCAAACTGCTAGAGCAGCCAGATCATGTAGTAAAGTAAAAATCACAAGTTCATTGGCAATGACCACATCAAGGATGTTATAAAGTTAATGTTGATGCATCTTGTAATGTAGATGATATGAATGGAGCATCTGGAGTTATTATAAGAGACGAACAGGGGCATATAGTTGCAGCAAGTAGCATATGGCATGAATTTGTTCCTGATACACTGACAGCCGAGGCACTTGCTTGCAGATATGGAGCACAACTGATGAAAACCTGGAGCATAAAGCAAGCCATATTGGAAACAGATTCGATGGAATTCACTTTGCTTTGGTGGATGAAGCATCAGCGGTCTAGAATACTTACCAAGTTACCATTGTAAAACAAATCCAGGAACTAACGGAAAGATGTAACTACTTTGATGTTCGTCATGTTAAAAGGGAAGCAAATGAAGCTGCCCACGGCCACAAATTAGCTAAGCTGGCTTCTTGTACCAATCCGGAGTGTGCCTGGGATAGCCAGGTGCCAGAATGTATCCGACGCTGTAATGAGAAGGACTGTAATCCTGTACTGGATTAATGAAGCTCTTGGCTGATTCTCAAAAAAATAGTCATACATTAGTTTTTACTTTTTAGTGTTATTTCTGTCATTTAAATTAGATTTATGCGGTTAAAAGCACATTGGCTTTATTGAATAAATTTTAGATTAGATAGTTTGATCAGTGAGCTCTGATTATGTGTTTTTTCTTTCTGATTTTTGTTGAGTTGGTTTGAAGAATAGTGTATTTGTCCCTGGTTACTGTCTATAAGGAACAATAAGAAACCAGCATGCTTTCTTTTCATCTCATGATGTTAGTGGTATCAAGGGGAAAAATAGCATGCTTTCTTTTCATCTCAAATGATGGTATTGGTATCAAGGAAAAAAAATTAGCATGCTTTCTTTTCATCTCATATGATGGTATTGGTATCGAGGAAAAAAATAGCGTGCTATGACACAATAGAGCTGGCCAAATGGGGCGGCCTGGCCCGCCACGGCTGGGCCCACCATAAACGTGCCCGGCACGGCCCGCCAGGGCACGATTAATAGCTGGGCCGTGCCATGCTGGCCCACGAGCTGCAGGCAGTAGCCCAAGCACGGCACGAGAGATAAATGGGCCGGCCCGCGGCATGCTTAGGCACGCCAGCACGTTTTTCTTCTTCGAGAAATACCTTAGAAAAAGAGGGGAAAAGGCCAAAAGAAATGTTTAAAATTTAAAAAAAATATGTGGAGTATTATTTGGGATAAATCTAGAGTTTTATTAGCGCTTACATCATAACTTTCCATCTCAAAGAAGTAAAAAATACAAAACATGCTCTAGAATTACAAAAAGATAAAAAAAATACAATGACTACACTACAATAGTACAACTACTTAGATCCAAGCACTACAAAAATTTGAACATATTAGATTATTATAGGTATTTATATAGGAAGACAGTTTGGGACACCTAGGTGCCCAGACTCCTTGCCTTTCGAGCGCTCGATTGTATTTAGATGCGTGTTCATGTATTACATCACAATTGACTGATTTGGAAATAATTATGGCAGAATACCTATCATAAATATGGCCATTAGTAGCATGCAAGGCAATAATTATGTAGTAGTAGCAAATAGGAAAGAGAATGTCACGCATGGCAACGTTGCATATTTGAGAACTATTAATACAAACAGGAGAGACAGAAATCGGAAATTAATGTGTATGAAGACATTTTTCATACGTGTATTAGTAAGAGGTATGTTCTACTCATCCGTGGAACATGATCTTTTTTTACATTAGGTATATGATATATTGGGTATATGATATCATGGGTATACCCAATGTATACCTAATAGGACATATGATGTACTCTTATCGTCGTTGGGTACAGCCCGGTTTTAATTTTTATCTAAATGCCATATACCTTGAAAATTAATTCATTAGAAACATACATAGGAACATCCATTGGGTATACGATACCATAGGTATATCCAATATATACCTAATAGGTATATACTTACAATTTGGACATTAGGATATACGATAAATTGGGTATACAAAATCGGAGGTATGTTGTACTCTTATCATCGTAGGGTATTTTATAGCATGGGTATCATACATTAGTCATATGATATCCTAAATATATATTAGAAACATACATACGAACAAAATGTAATAGTTCAAAAAATAAATTATTGAATATATATACGTATCTGCGTATAGATATAATTTTTTGGTAGGTATTAGATAGCCGTATTAGGAAACAAAAATATGTGTATTAGATAACCGCAGCAATTCTAAACAAAACAAATCAACATTAATATGATTTATTGTATGGTAAGTCTTGCATGCCTAATATTTAGAAAACAAAAATAAAATGTAAGCATGGAAAGTCTTGCATGAAGAATAATTAGGAAACAAATTAAATATATCACACTTTCCAACATAATCAAGGTGCCCCATCTATTTTACCTATTTATATAGGCATATATATTTATATATTTCGAAAAAAAAGGGTCGTGCCTTGCCGGCCCGCGTGCCAAGCCTCCAGGACCAGGCATGGCCCAAGGTGTGTTGTGTGTCGTGCCTGGCCCATGG
This sequence comes from Triticum aestivum, assembly GCF_018294505.1. NCBI lineage: Eukaryota > Viridiplantae > Streptophyta > Magnoliopsida > Poales > Poaceae > Triticum > Triticum aestivum. The sequence continues at coordinate 38,834,619 of NC_057811.1, read as the reverse complement.
TGGGCCGTGCCGACGTGCTAGCGGGCCAGCTTGGTTGGCTCAGCCCGTTTGGCCAGCTTTGTGACACAATAGTGCAACCCTTTGAATCCGCTATAGTGAAGTTATATTGCACTATAGCGATGCTATATCACGCTATAGCAAACGATTGTACACTAATTTCATTTAGCGAGACATTGTCCAGAATGTTATAGCGTGCTATTAGCGCCATTTTTTCGGTGATTGGTATGAATGATTTCAGTTTGTCATGCTCAGGTCTGCTCTCTAAACTGAGAATGCTCATGTACATATTTTGTCCTACAGGTAATTTAAATGTTTTGATACAATTAAAAGTTACTACCAGGGCTTCACATATTATAGATGCAAACATGCTTTTACTTCTGACATTTTTCATGACCAATGAAGTGGTGTGCATCTCTATCATATACTACCTCTGTACCAAAACTGAACCACAAAAATGTCTTATATTTTGATAAGGAGGGAGTAGATGCTTATAATTGTGATATGTGTCATGAATAATGAAGTGGTGTGTTGTGAATTCTTTTGGAAGCTCTTTTCTAATTCTAGTAATTGTTTGCGGTTCTTATTTGTCGGTCGTCAAATTTTTAACTGTTTCTTATGCCTTGCGCGGATGGCGCCCGCCTCAAAATGGACAACGACGCGCACTGCGACTGGCACATGTCGTTCCTCCTCAGCATCGTCACTGACCACGACAAGCCGCACCTCGTCACTTCCTACAACACCCTCTTCCACGGCTTTACCGCTTTGCTCAACAGGAGGAGCTGGAGACCATGTCTAGGAAGCCCGGCTTCGGTCGGTGATTCTCAACGGGATGATGTACCTCGACATAACTCATACGCTGGAGTTCCTCGACCTGACTACGGATGTCGGCTATATCTGGGACAAGTACAACTACGACAAGGGGTAATCATCAGCGTCTTGGACTCTGAAGTCAACTCCAACTACGACTACGCGATGTCGTCGCCGCCGGCAAGTGGAAAGGCACGTGCCAGGGAACTGGCTGCATCCGCCACAACAACAGAACTATTGACGCCGGATCCTTCTTGGACAACTCCATGCCGATGGATGAGTGGATGAGAGCAGTCGCGGCACACACGTGTTCTCGACACCCACTGGCAACTTCGTCGCGAACGCTTCATACTTCCACAGCGGGCAGGCTGTCGGGGCGACTGCCAGGGCTTCTCCATATTCACACCTCACAATCTATAAGGTATGCAATCGCTAAGGGCAGTGGCAGAGCTTAGTGAAGGCCAAAGGGGGTCATGCCCCCCCCCCCCCCAAGCGGCAAGTCCCAGCCATTGAATTCTTACATATATCTAACCTATACGCTTTCATTCATCACCACCATCCACCTCCTCTCGACCTTCACCCCACCATCCACTACCACCCCTTCCTTCAAAGCTGCTCCTCCACTCCACCCGTAGCCTTCAAGATGTACATCGTGCTGTTGAAGCCTCGCGCGGACAGCGCCCATGTCACAACAGATAATGATGCGCACTGTGAATGGCACATGTCGTTCCTCCTCAGCGTTATCACTGACCACGGCAAGCCACACCTCGTCAGCTCCTACGACACCATCTTCCACGGCTTCGCCGCTTGGCTCACACAGCAGGAGCTCGATGCCGTTTCTAGGAAGCCCGGCTTCGGCCGGTGGTTCACAACAGGATGATGTACCCCGACACGACTCATACGCCGGAGTTCCTTGACCTGACTACGGATGCCAGCTATATCTGGGACATTTACATCTACGACAATGGGGTGATCATTGGTATCTTGGACTCCTGACTCAACTCCAACCACCCCACATTCGACGACCACGGGATGCCTTCGTCGCCGGCCAAATGGAAGGGCATGTGCGAGGGAACTGGCAGCATCCTCCGCAACAACAAAATTATTGACGTGGATTCCTTCTTGGACTGCTCCAGACCCATGGTTGAGAGCGGCCACGGCACGCACGTGGCCTCCATTGCGGCTGGCAACTTCGTTGCGAACGCTTCATGCTTCCAAGGCGGGCAGGCCATCAGGGCAACTGTTGAGACTTCTTCATATGAACACCTCACAATCTACAAGGTCTGCAATTGCTACGGGCAGTGGCGGAGCTTAGTCAGGGCCGGTCCACAAATAAACGGGGCCCAGGGGCAAGACAAGAACATGGGGCCCTTCTTGACACAAAAAAGCTCAAATTTTATTTATTTTAAAAATTAGAAGCAATCCAGTACATAGTGTAGATAGATGGAACAATATAGCTCCAGAACAGCTCGATTTTCTAATTGTTACATTGGAGATATCTTTTTTTCCTACAAAACAAAACAAACAATGAATGATTGTTGTTCATCGACACACGGTATTTCTGAGTCTGGTGAGTGAGCTAGGTTTTTTGTTTACTACAACTATTATCACCCTCGTTGGTATCATCAGCAGCAACATAAATATTGTCAGTTTTTGCTCTTCGACATTTACTACAGTCAAGTGCAAAGAATTACTACTTTTGGAAAACTTAGCCATTACCCGCCAAAAAAAGGAAAACGAAGCGATTGATCCTTTCTGGGATTCTACCAGTTCATCTATTCATTTTTCTTCCTTCCTTTAATCACTACCAAGACAAATACTTTCTTGGAGACATGTCACCAAACAAGCTGCATAAAAATCGTTAATACAGGAACAGAAGAACCTGGAAACGGATTGATGCGGATGTAGGTGGCTTGATCCACAGGCCGCAGCAGCCAGAATTAGCACGAACAAGACGCCGCCGCCATGAAGTGAATAAAATTTACCCTTTCTCTTCTAATCTCCTGCCTGAGTGCTCTCTCACATCTGGATCCAATGAAGGGCAGAACAATGTGCAACGTGGAATTGTGAGTGCCGGAGGGCAGGGCTAATTACCAGTGAATCTTTGAATTGAGGAACGAGGTTACGGGAAGCAAGAACACATACCATCTTGATCTCTCCAACTCTAGTTGATGGGAAGTGACCAGATTGTTGAGAAAGGAAGGAGAAGACCATTGGGGAGTGAATTTCATGGCTGTGTTCTTGTAATCGGAGAGGCATCAGGCATGCGAGGGGCGGCGCTGTTCGGGAGTAGGGATTTGGGGAAGCGAAGGAGTTGCGGAGCTGAAGAGATTAGAACGATGATGGTCCAGTGCGGCGAACAGACGTGACTTTTTCCTGGTGGATTTTCCATAGCATGGTTCCTTGGGCCTTTATTTTTTCCCTTGTACTTTCCTTGGCCCATTCTACGTACAATAGAGAAGGAATACGTGGGCCGGGGCCCCGCGCCCCGGGGGCCCAGGGCGAGCGCCCCGTTTGCCCGGCCTATGGGCCGGCCCTGACCTTAGTGAGGGCCAAAGGGGGCCATGCCCCCCCCACCCACCCATCAATTAAATTTATTTCGATACTTAAAACATAATACTTAACACTATCAGCGTCTATCTTAACATAATACACTAGATTAGCCCCCCTCAACTATGTTTAACAGTCATTTAGCCCTCCCTCAAATCGTGTTGGAGCTCCGCTACTAAAAGTTATCTTGATTTTGCAACCCTAAGCTCAACAAAAGGTGCCAAAAGGAGAATGTCCTTGACTGAGTTAAGACTGCACATACCTGCAATGCATCGGTGGGATATGATGCATGGGCTGAAATATGATCGACCAAAATCTAACCCATGCCAATATGCCTTGGCTTCCATTCGGTTCATTGTACATCGGTAAACGGCTATGTGTCTGCATCCCTCTCCAAAAACACATTATTTGGCATGGGGTAATCATTCGATATTCAAATTGCATTTTGTATTTCCTTTGCATTCATAGATTTAGTATCTCCCTTAGATGTTTAGTCTTCAGTTCTGAACAGGTTCTTGCATCAGTATTATATCTTGGCTTCCATTGGGTTTCAGTTTTCTTAGGTAGGCAATTACATTTTTATAAAATAATTATTCTTGGGAATACTTTCATCATGTAATCTAAATATCTTATTATGCTTCTAAAGGTAGATACTCAAACTACGACCTCTGTGAATAGATTTTGTTGGTTCGGAATAGTTTTTTCATGTTTTCCAGGTAATAGTCCTAGTCTTACCTTCATACTATAGTCATGTTGTGCATGCCGCTATAATTGTTTCTGTTAGTACTCCTTCCATCCCAAAATAAATGTCGCTGATTTAGACAGTCAAGATACATCTGTTTGAGCGACAGTTATTTCTAGATGGAGGGAATATAAAATTAACGAATCTCGGAAATCACTGGTGTCAATATAAGCACATGCCGCTCATGTGCAACATCAAGGGGTGTGGTTCTAGATTAGCCCCCCTCAACTCCGTTTAACAGTCATTTAGCCCTCTCTCAAATCGTGTTGGAGCTCCACCACTAAAAGTTATCTTGATTTTGCAACCCTAAGCTCAACAAAAGGTACCAAAAGAATAATGTCCTTGACTGAGTTAAGACTGCACATACCTGCAATGTATAGGTGAGTTATGATGCATGGGCAGAAATATGATCCGCCAAAACCTAACCAACGGCAATATCCCTTGGCTTCCATTCGGTTTGATGTACATCGGTAAACGGCTATTTGTCTGGATCCACTCCAAAAACACATTATTTGGGATGGCGTAATCATTCGATGTTCAAATTGCATTTTGTATTTCCTTTGCATTCGTAGATTTTGAAGGAAATATGCCCTAGAGGCAATAATAAAGTAATTATTTATTTCCTTATATCATGATAAATGTTTTTATTATTCATGCTAGAATTGTATTAACCGGAAACATGATACATGTGTGAATACATAGACAAACAGAGTGTCACTAGTATGCCTCTACTTGACTAGCTCGTTAATCAAAGATGGTTATGTTTCCTAGCCATAGACATGAGTTGTCATTTGATTAACGGGATCACATCATTAGGAGAATGATGTGATTGACTTGACCCATTCCGTTAGCTTAGCACTTGATCGTTTAGTATGTTGCTATTGCTTTCTTCATGACTTATACATGTTCCTATGACTATGAGATTATGCAACTCCCGTTTACCGGAGGAACACTTTGTGTGCTACCAAACGTCACAACGTAACTGGGTGATTATAAGGGTGCTCTACAGGTGTCTCCGAAGGTACTTGTTGGGTTGGCGTATTTCGAGATTAGGATTTGTCACTCCGATTGTCGGAGAGGTATCTCTGGGCCCACTGGGTAATGCACATCACTATAAGCTTTGCAAGCATTGTAACTAATGAGTTAGTTGCGGGATGATGTATTATGGAACGAGTAAAGAGACTTGCCGGTAACGAGATTGAACTAGGTATTGAGATACCGACGATCGAATCTCGGGCAAGTAACATACCGATGACAAAGGGAACAACGTATGTTGTTATGCGGTTTGACCGATAAAGATCTTCGTAGAATATGTAGGAGCCAATATGAGCATCCAGGTTCCACTATTGGTTATTGACCGGAGACATGTCTCGGTCATGTCTACATAGTTCTCAAACCCGTAGGGTCCGCACGCTTAAAGTTTCGGTGACGAATGTATTATGAGTTTTTGTGTTTTGATGTACCGAAGGTAGTTCAGAGTCCCGGATGTGATCACGGACATGACGAGGTGTCTCGAAATGGTCGAGACATAAAGATCGATATATTGGACGACTATGTTCGGACACCGGAATGGTTACGGGGAGTTTCGGACATATACCGGAGTACCGGGGGGTTACCGGAACCCCCCGGGGAGTTTAATGGGCCAAGATGGGCCTTAGTGGAGAAGAGGAGGGGCCGCTAGGGCAGGCCGCGCGCCCCTTCCCCCTCTAGTACGAATTGGATAAGGAGGGGGGCGGCGCCCCCCTTTCCTTCCTCTCTCTCCTTCCCTTCCTTTCCCCCTCCCACTCCAACTAGGAAAAGAGGGAGTCCTACTCCCGGTGGGAGTAGGACTCCTGCCTGGCGCGCCCTCCTCCTGGCCGGCAGCCTCCTCCCCCTGGTCCTTTATATACAGGGGCAGGGGGCACCTCTAGACACAACAATTGATCTCCTGATCTCTTAGCCGTGTGCGGTGCCCCACTCCACCATATTCCACCTCGATCATATCGTAGCGGTGCTTAGGCTAAGCCTTGCGTCGGTAGCAACATCATCACCATCATCACGCCGTCGTGCTGACGGAACTCTCCCGTGAAGCTCTGCTGGATCGGAGTTCGCGGGACGTCATCGAGCTGAACGTGTGCTGAACTCGGAGGTGCCGTACGTTCGGTACTTGGACCGGTCGGATCATGAAGACGTACGACTACATCAACCGCGTTGTGCTAACGCTTCCGCTTTCGGTCTACGAGGGTACATGGACACACTTGTTGGGAATCGTAGCATAATTTAAAATTTTCCTACGCTTACCAAGATGCATCTATGGAGTCTACTAGCAACGAGGGGAAAGGAGTGCATCTACATACCCTTGTAGATCGCGAGCGGAAGCGTTCCAATGAACGTGGATGACGGAGTCGTACTCGCGGTGATCCAAATCACCGATGACCGAGTGCCGAACGGACGGCACCTCCGCGTTCAACACACGTACGGTGCAGCGACGTCTCCTCCTTCTTGATCCAGCAAGGGGGAAGGAGAGGTTGATGGAGATCCAGCAGCACGATGGCGTGGTGGTGGATGTAGCGGGTCTCGGCAGGGCTTCGCCGAGCTTCTGCGAGACGGAGAGGTGTAGCAGGGGGAGAGGGAGGCACCCAAAGCTGTAGCATTACTGCCCTCCCTCCCCCCTTTATATAGGCCCCCTGGGAGGGAGGGGCGCCGGCCAGATCCCATCTAGGGTGGGGGGCGGCGGCCAAGGGGGGGAAAGGGGTGCCTTGCCCCCAAGGCAAGTGGGAAGCCCCCCCCCCACCCTAGGGTTCCCAACCCTAGGCGCATGGGGGGAGGCCCATGGGGGGGCGCCCAGCCCACTAGGGGCTGGTTCCCTTCCCACTTCAGCCCACGGGGCCCTCCGGGATAGGTGGCCCCACCCGGTGGACCCCCGGGACCCTTTCAGTGGTCCCGATACAATACCGGTAACCCCCGAAACTTTCCCGGTGGCCGAAACTTGACTTCCTATATATAATTCTTCACCTCCGGACCATTCCGGAACCTCTCGTGATGTCCGGGATCTCATCCGGGACTCCGAACAACTTTCGGGTTTCCGCATACATATATCTCTACAACCCTAGCGTCACCGAACCTTAAGTGTGTAGACCCTACGGGTTCGGGAGACATGCAGACATGACCGAGACGCCTCTCCGGTCAATAACCAACAGCGGGATCTGGATACCCATGTTGGCTCCCACATGTTCCACGATGATCTCATCGGATGAACCACGGTGTCGAGGATTCAATCAATCCCGTATGCAATTCCCTTTGTCAATCGGTATGTTACTTGCCCGAGATTCGATCGTCGGTATCCCAATACCTTGTTCAATCTCGTTACCGGCAAGTCTCTTTACTCGTACCGCAATGCATGATCCCGTGACTAACGCCTTAGTCACATTGAGCTCATTATGATGATGCATTACCGAGTGGGCCCAGAGATACCTCTCCGTCACACGGAGTGACAAATCCCAGTCTCGATCCGTGCCAACCCAACAGACACTTTCGGAGATACCCGTAGTGCACCTTTATAGTCACCCAGTTACGTTGTGACGTTTGGCACACCCAAAGCACTCCTACGGTATCCGGGAGTTGCACGATCTCATGGTCTAAGGAAAAGATACTTGACATTGGAAAAAGCTCTAGCAAACGAAACTACACAATCTTTTATGCTATGCTTAGGATTGGGTCTTGTCCATCACATCATTCTCCTAATGATGTGATCCCGTTATCAATGACATCCAATGTCCATAGTCAGGAAACCATGACTATCTGTTGATCAACGAGCTAGTCAACTAGAGGCTTACTAGGGACACGTTGTGGTCTATGCATTCACACATGTATTACGATTTCCGGACAATACAATTATAGCATGAACAATAGACAATTACCATGAACAAAGAAATATAATAATAACCATTTATTATTGCCTCTAGGGCATATTTCCAACAGTCTCCCACTTGCACTAGAGTCAATAATCTAGTTACATTGTGATGAATCGAACACCCATTGCGTCCTGGTGTTGATCATGTTTTGCCCTAGGGAGAGGTTTAGTCAACGGATCTGCTACATTCAGGTCCGTATGTACTTTACAAATATCTATGTCTCCATTTTGAACACTTTCACGAATGGAGTTGAAGCGACGCTTGATATGTCTGGTCTTCCTGTGAAACCTGGGCTCCTTCGCAAGGGCAATGGCTCCAGTGTTGTCACAGAAGAGAGTCATCGGGCCCGACGCATTGGGAATCACCCCTAGGTCGGTAATGAACTCCTTCATCCAGACTGCTTCCTGTGCTGCCTCCGAGGCTGCCATGTACTCCGCTTCACATGTAGATCCCGCCACGACGCTTTGCTTGCAACTGCACCAGCTTACTGCTCCTCCATTCAAAATATACACGTATCCGGTTTGTGACTTCGAGTCATCCAGATCTGTGTCGAAGCTAGCGTCGACGTAACCCTTTACGACGAGCTCTTCGTCACCTCCATAAACGAGAAACATATCCTTAGTCCTTTTCAGGTACTTCAGGATATTCTTGACCGCTGTCCAGTGTTCCATGCCGGGATTACTTTGGTATCTTCCTACCAAACTTACGGCAAGGTTTACATCAGGTCTGGTACACAGCATGGCATACATAATAGACCCTATGGCCCAGGCATAGGGGATGACACTCATCTTTTCTATATCTTCTGCCATGGTCGGGCATTGAGCCGTGCTCAATTGCACACCTTGCAATACAGGCAAGAACCCCTTCTTGGACTGATCCATACTGAACTTCTTCAATATCTTGTCAAGGTATGTACTCTGTGAAAGACCAATGAGGCGTCTTGATCTATCTCTATAGATCTTGATGCCTAATATATAAGCAGCTTCTCCAAGGTCCTTCATTGAAAAACACTTATTCAAATAGGCCTTTATACTTTCCAAGGCAAGAACCCCTTCTTGGACTGATCCATACTGAACTTCTTCAATATCTTGTCAAGGTATGTACTCTGTGAAAGACCAATGAGGCGTCTTGATCTATCTCTATAGATCTTGATGCCTAATATATAAGCAGCTTCTCCAAGGTCCTTCATTGAAAAACACTTATTCAAATAGGCCTTTATACTTTCCAAGAATTCTATATCATTTCCCATCAATAGTATGTCATCCACATATAATATGAGAAATGCTACAGAGCTCCCACTCACTTTCTTGTAAACACAGGCTTCTCCATAAGTCTGTGTAAACCCAAACGCTTTGATCATCTCATCAAAGTGAATGTTCCAACTCCGAGATGCTTGCACCAGCCCATAGATTGAGCGCTGGAGCTTGCATACTTTGTTAGCATTCTTAGGATCGACAAAACCTTCCGGCTGCATCATATACAACTCTTCCTTAAGGAAGCCATTAAGGAATGCCGTTTTGACGTCCATCTGCCATATCTCATAATCATAGTATGCGGCAATTGCTAACATGATTCGGACGGACTTCAGCTTCGCTACGGGTGAGAAAGTCTCATCGTAGTCAACCCCTTGAACTTGTCGATAACCCTTAGCGACAAGTCGAGCTTTGTAGATGGTCACATTACCATCTGTGTCCGTCTTCTTCTTAAAGATCCATTTGTTTTCTATGGCTCGCCGATCATCGGGCAAGTCAGTCAAAGTCCATACTTCGTTTTCATACATGGATCCTATCTCGGATTTCATGGCTTCTAGCCATTTGTCGGAATCCGGGCCCGCCATCGCTTCTTCATAGTTCGAAGGTTCACCGTTGTCTAACAACATGATTTCCAGCACAGGGTTGCCGTACCACTCTGGTGCGGAACGTGTCCTTGTGGACCTACGAAGTTCAGTAACTTGATCTGAAGCTTCATGATCATCATCATTAACTTCCTCCCCAGTCGGTGTAGGCACCACAGGAACATTTTCCCGCGCTGCGCTACTTTTCGGTACGGAAGGGGTGACTATCACCTCATCAAGTTCCACTTTCCTCCCACTCAATTCTTTCGAGAGAAACTCCTTCTCCAGAAAGGACCCGTTCTTGGCAACGAAGATCTTGCCTTCGGATCTGAGGTAGAAGGTATACCCAATAGTTTCCTTAGGGTATCCTATGAAGACGCATTTTTCCGATTTGGGTTCGAGCTTTTCAGGTTGAAGTTTCTTGACATAAGCATCGCATCCCCAAACTTTTAGAAACGACAGCTTAGGTTTCTTTCCAAACCATAATTCATACGGTGTCGTCTCAACGGATTTCGACGGAGCCCTATTTAAAGTGAATGCGGCAGTCTCTAAAGCATAGCCCCAAAATGAGAGCGGTAAATCGGTAAGAGACATCATAGATCGCACCATATCCAATAGAGTGCGATTACGACGTTCGGACACACCATTTCTTTGAGGTGTTCCAGGCCGCATGAGTTGTGAAACTATTCCACATTTCCTTAAGTGTGTACCAAATTCGTGACTTAAATATTCTCCAGCACGATCTGATCGTAAGAATTTTATTTTTCTGTCACGTTGATTCTCAACTTCACTCTAAAATTCCTTGAACTTTTCAAAGGTTTCAGACTTGTGTTTCATTAGGTAGACATACCCATATCTACTTAAATCATCAGTGAGAGTGAGAACATAACGATATCCTCCGCGAGCCTCAACACTCATTGGACCGCACACATCGGTATGTATGATTTCCAATAAGTTGGTTGCTCGCTCCATTGTTCCGGAGAACGGAGTCTTGGTCATCTTACCCATGAGGCATGGTTCGCACGTGTCAAATGATTTGTAATCAAGAGACTCCAAAAGTCCATTTGCATGGAGCTTCTTCATGCGCTTGACACAATGTGACCAAGGCGGCAGTGCCACAAGTATGTGGGACTATCGTTATCAACTTTACATCTTTTGGTATTCACACTATGAACATGTGTAACATCACGTTCGAGATTCATCAAAAAATAAACCATTGACCAGCGGGGCATGACCATAAAACATATCTCTCAAATAAATAGAACAACCATTATTCTCGGATTTAAATGAGTAGCCATCTCGAATTAAACGAGATCCAGATACAATGTTCATGCTCAAAGCTGGCACTAAATAAGAATTATTGAGGTTTAAAACTAATCCCGTGGGTAGATGCAGAGGTAGCGTGCCGACGGCGATCACATTGACCTTGGAACCATTCCCGACGCGCATCGTCACCTCGTCCTTCGCCAGTCTCCGTTTATTCCGTAGTTCCTGTTTTGAGTTACAAATATGAGCAACCGCACCGGTATCAAATACCCAGGAGCTACTATGAGTACTGGTAAGGTACACATCAATTACATGTATATCACATATACCTTTGGTGTTGCCGGCCTTCTTCTTGTCCGCTAAGTGTTTGGGGCAGTTCCGCTTCCAGTGACCACTTCCCTTGCAATAAAAGCACTCAGTCTCGGGTTTGGGTCCATTCTTTGACTTCTTCCCAGTAACTGGTTTACCGGGCGCGGCAACTCCCTTGCCGTCCTTCTTGAAGTTCTTCTTACCCTTGCCCTTCTTGAACTTAGTGGTTTTATTCACCATCAACACTTGATGTTCTTTTCTGATTTCCAGCTCCGCTGATTTCAGCATCGAATATACCTCAGGAATGGTCTTTTCCATCCCCTGCATATTGTAGTTCATCACAAAGCTCTTGAAGCTTGGTGGAAGCGACTGAAGGATTCTGTCAATGACCGCGTCATCCGGGAGATTAACTCCCAGCTGAGTCAAGCGGTTGTGCAACCCAGACATTCTGAGTATGTGCTCACTAACATAACTGTTCTCCTCCATTTTACAGCTGAAGAACTTGTCGGAGACATCATATCTCTCGACCCGGGCAAGAGCTTGAAAACCTAATTTCAGCTCCTCGAACATCTCATATGCTCCATGTTTCTCAAAACGCTTTTGGAGACCCGGTTCTAGGCTGTAAAGCATGCCGCACCGAACGAGGGAGTAATCATCAGCACGCTACTGCCAAGCGTTCATAACGTCTTGGTTTTGTGGGATTGGTGCTTCACCTAGCGGTGCTTCTAGGACATAATCTTTCTTGGCTACTATGAGGATGATCCTCAGGTTCCGGACCCAGTCCGTATAGTTGCTGCCATCATCTTTCAGCTTGGTTTTCTCTAGGAACGCGTTGAAATTGAGGACAACGTTGGCCATATGATCTACAATACATAGTGTAAAGATTTTAGACTAAGTTCATGATAATTAAGTTCATCTAATCAAATTATTTAATGAACTCCCACTCAGATAGACATCCCTCTAGTCATCTAAGTGAAACATGATCCGAGTTTAACTAGGCCGTGTCCGATCATCACGTGAGACGGACTAGTCAAGATCGGTGAACATCTCCATGTTGATCGTATCTTCTATACGACTCATGCTCGACCTTTCGGTCCTCCGTGTTCCGAGGCCATGTCTGTACATGCTAGGCTCGTCAAGTCAACCTAAGTGTATTGCGTGTGTTCCGAGGCCATGTCTGTACATGCTAGGCTCGTCAACACCCGTTGTATTCGAACGTTAGAATCTATCACACCCGATCATCACGTGGTGCTTCGAAACAACGAACCTTCGCAACGGTGCACAGTTAGGGTGAACACTTTCTTGAAATTATTATAAGGGATCATCTTACTTACTACCGTCGTTCTAAGCAAATAAGATGCAAAAACATGATAAACATCACATGCAATCAAATAGTGACATGATATGGCCAATATCAGCATGCTCCTTTGATCTCCATCTTCGGGGCACCATGATCATCTTCGTCACCGGCATGACACCATGATCTCCATCATCATGATCTCCATCATTGTGTCTTCATGAAGTCGTCACGCCAACGATTACTTCTACTTCTATGGCTAACACGTTTAGCAACAAAGTAAAGTAATTTACATGGCGTTATTCAATGACACGCAGGTCATGCAAAATAATAAAGACAACTCCTATGGCTCCTGCCGGTTGTCATACTCATCGACATGCAAGTCGTGATTCCTATTACAAGAATATGATCAATCTCATACATCACATATATCACATCTTCTGGCCATATCACATCACATAGCACTTGCTGCAAAAACAAGTTAGACGTCCTCTAATTGTTGTTGCAAGTTTTTACGTGGTTTGTAGGTTTCTAGCAAGAACGTTTTCTTACCTACGTATGACCACAACGCGATTTGCCAATTTCTATTTACCCTTCATAAGGACCCTTTTCATCGAATCCGTTCCGACTAAAGTAGGAGAGACAGACACCCGCTAGCCACCTTATGCATCTAGTGCATGTCAGTCGGTGGAACCTGTCTCACGTAAGCGTACGTGTAAGGTCGGTCCGGGCCGCTTCATCCTACAATGCCGCCGAAACAAGAAAAGACTAGTAGCGGCAAGAAGAATTGGCAAACTCAACGCCCACAACTGCTTTGTGTTCTACTCGTGCATAGTAACTACGCATAGGCCTGGCTCATGATGCCACTGTTGGGAATCGTAGCATAATTTAAAATTTTCCTACGCTTACCAAGATGCATCTATGGAGTCTACTAGCAACGAGGGGAAAGGAGTGCATCTACATACCCTTGTAGATCGCGAGCGGAAGCGTTCCAATGAACGTGGATGACGGAGTCGTACTCGCCGTGATCCAAATCACCGATGACCGAGTGCCGAACGGACGGCACCTCCACGTTCAACACACGTACGGTGCAGCGACGTCTCCTCCTTCTTGATCCAGCAAGGGGGAAGGAGAGGTTGATGGAGATCCAGCAGCACGACAGCGTGGTGGTGGATGTAGCGGGTCTCGGCAGGGCTTCGCCGAGCTTCTGCGAGACGGAGAGGTGTAGCAGGGGGAGAGGGAGGCGCCCAAAGCTGTAGCATTACTGCCCTCCCTCCCCCCTTTATATAGGCCCCCTGGGAGGGGGGGCGCCGGCCAGATCCCATCTAGGGTGGGGGGCGGCGGCCAAGGGGGGGAAAGGGGTGCCTTGCCCCCCAAGGCAAGTGGGAAGCCCCCCCACCCTAGGGTTCCCAACCCTAGGGGCATGGGGAGAGGCCCATGGGGGGCGCCCAGCCCACTAGGGGCTGGTTCCCTTCCCACTTCAGCCCACGGGGCCCTCCGGGATAGGTGGCCCCACCCGGTGGACCCCCGGAACCCTTCCGGTGGTCCCGGTACAATACCGGTAACCCCCGAAACTTTCCCGGTGGCCGAAACTTGACTTCCTATATATAATTCTTCACCTCCGGACCATTCCGGAACCTCTCGTGACATCCGGGATCTCATCCGGGACTCCGAACAACTTTCGGGTTTCCGCATACATATATCTCTACAACCCTAGTGTCACCGAACCTTAAGTGTGTAGACCCTACGGGTTCGGGAGACATGCAGACATGACCGAGACGCCTCTCTGGTCAATAACCAACAGCGGGATCTGGATACCCATGTTGGCTCCCACATGTTCCACGATGATCTCATCGGATGAACCACGGTGTCGAGGATTCAATCAATCCCGTATGCAATTCCCTTTGTCAATCGGTATGTTACTTGCCCGAGATTCGATCGTCGGTATCCCAATACCTTGTTCAATCTCGTTACCGGCAAGTCTCTTTACTCGTACCGCAATGCATGATCCCATGACTAACGCCTTAGTCACATTGAGCTCATTATGATGATGCATTATCGAGTGGGCCCAGAGATACCTCTCCGTCACACGGAGTGACAAATCCCAGTCTCGATCCGTGCCAACCCAACAGACACTTTCGGAGATACCCGTAGTGCACCTTTATAGTCACCCAGTTACGTTGTGACGTTTGGCACACCCAAAGCACTCCTACGGTATCCGGGAGTTGCATGATCTCATGGTCTAAGGAAAAGATACTTGACATTGGAAAAAGCTCTAGCAAACGAAACTACACAATCTTTTATGCTATGCTTAGGATTGGGTCTTGTCCATCACACCATTCTCCTAATGATGTGATCCCGTTATCAATGACATCCAATGTCCATAGTCAGGAAACCATGACTATCTGTTGATCAACGAGCTAGTCAACTAGAGGCTTACTAGGGACACGTTGTGGTCTATGCATTCACACATGTATTACGATTTCCGGACAATACAATTATAGCATGAACAATAGACAATTACCATGAACAAAGAAATATAATAATAACCATTTATTATTGCCTCTAGGGCATATTTCCAACAACACTCTCCCCTCTCGCTGCTATGCATCACCATGATCCTGTGTGTGCGTAGGAATTTTTTTGAAATTACTACGTTCTCCAACAGTGGCATCCGAGCCAGGTTTTATGCCTAGATGTTATATGCACGAGTAGAACACAAGTGAGTTGTGGGTGATACAAGTCATACTGCTTACCAGCATGTCACACTTTGGTTCGGCTGTATTGTTGGATGAAGCGGCCCGGACCGACATTACGCGTACGCTTACGCGAGACTGGTTCTACCGACGTGCTTTGCACACAGGTGGCTGGCGGGTGTCAGTTTCTCCAACTTTAGTTGAACCGAGTGTGGCTACGCCCGGTCCTTGAGAAGGTTAAAACAGCACTAACTTGACGAACTATCGTTGTGGTTTTGATGCATAGGTAAGAACGGTTCTTGCTCAGCCCATAGCAGCCACGTAAAACTTGCAACAGCAAAGTAGAGGACGTCTAACTTGTTTTTGCAGGGAATGTTGTGATGTGATATGGTCAAGACATGATGCTAAATATTATTGTATGATATCATCATGTTTTGTAACAGAGTTATCGGCAACTGGCAGGAGCCATATGATTGTCGCTTTATTGTATGCAATGCAATCGCCCTGTAATTGCTTTACTTTATCACTAAGCGGTAGCGATAGTCGTAGAAGCAATAGTTGGCGAGACGGCAACGATGCTATGATGGAGATCAAGGTGTCGCGCCGGTGATGATGGTGATCATGATGGTGCTTCGGAGATGGAGATCACAAGCACAAGATGATGATGGCCATATCATATCACTTATATTGATTGCATGTGATGTTTATCTTTTATGCATCTTATTTTGCTTAGATCGACGGTAGCATTATAAGATGATCTCTCACTAAATTTCAAGGTATAAGTGTTCTCCCTGAGTATGCACCATTGCGAAAGTTCTTCGTGCTGAGACACCACGTGATGATCGGATGTGATAAGCTCTACGTTCAAATACAACGGGTGCAAAACAGTTGCACATGCGGAATACTCAGGTTAAACTTGACGAGCCTAGCATATGCAGATATGGCCTCGGAACACTGAGACCGAAAGGTCGAGCGTGAATCATATAGTAGATATGATCAACATAGTGATGTTCACCATTGAAACTACTCCATCTCACGTGATGATCGGACATGGTTTAGTTGATATGGATCACGTGATCACTTAGAGGATTAGAGGGATGTCTATCTAAGTGGGAGTTCTTTAATAATTTGATTAATTGAACTTTAATTTATCATGAACTTAGTACCTGATAGTATTTTGCATGTCTATGTTGTTGTAGATAGATGGCCCGTGTTGTTGTTCCGTTGAATTTTAATGTGTTCCTTGAGAAAGCAAAGTTGAAAGATGATGGTAGCAATTACACGGACTGGGTCCGTAACTTGAGGATTATCCTCATTGCTGCACAGAAGAATTATGTCCTGGAAGCACCGCTAGGTGCCAAACCTGCTGCAGGAGCAACACCAGATGGTATGAACGTCTGGCAGAGCAAAGCTGATGACTACTCGATAGTTCAGTGTGCCATGCTTTACGGCTTAGAACCGGGACTTCATCGACGTTTTGAACGTCATGGGGCATATGAGATGTTCCAGGAGTTGAAGTTAATATTTCAAGCAAATGCCCGGATTGAGAGATCTGAAGTCTCCAGTAAGTTCTACAGCTGCAAGATGGAGGAGAATAGTTCTGTCAGTGAACATATACTCGGAATGTCTGGGTATAACAATCACTTGATTCAACTGGGAGTTAATCTTCCGGATGATAGTGTCATTGACAGAATTCTTCAATCACTGCCACCAAGCTACAAGAGCTTCATGATGAACTATAATATGCAAGGGATGGATAAGACAATTCCCGAGCTCTTCGCAATGCTAAAGGCTGCAGAGGTAGAAATCAAGAAGGAGCATCAAGTGTTGATGGTCAACAAGACCACCAGTTTCAAGAAAAAGGGCAAAGGGAAGAAGAAGGGGAACTTCAAAAAGAACAGCAAACAAGTTGCTTCTCAAGAGAAGAAACCCAAGTTTGGACCTAAGCCTGAGACTGAGTGCTTCTACTTCAAGCAGACTGGTCACTGGAAGCGGAACTGCCCCAAGTATTTGGCGGATAAGAAGGATGGCAAGGTGAACAAAGGTATATGTGATATACATGTTATTGATGTGTACCTTACTAATGCTCGTAGTAGCACCTGGGTATTTGATACTGGTTCTGTTGCTAATATTTGCAACTCGAAATAGGGGCTATGGATTAAGCAAAGATTGGCTAAGGACGAGGTGACGATGCGCGTGGGAAATGGTTCCAAAGTCGATGTGATCGCAGTCGGCACGCTACCTCTACATCTACCTTCGGGATTAGTTTTAGACCTAAATAATTGTTATTTGGTGCCAGCGTTGAGCATGAACATTATATCTGGATCTTGTTTGATGCGAGACGGTTATTCATTTAAATCAGAGAATAATGGTTGTTCTATTTATATGAGTAATATCTTTTATGGTCATGCACCCTTGAAGAGTGGTCTATTTATATTAAATCTCGAAAGTAGTGATACACATATTCATAATATTGAAGCCAAAAGATGTAGAGTTGATAATGATAGTGCAACTTATTTGTGGCACTGCCGTTTAGGTCATATTGGTGTAAAGCGCATGAAGAAACTCCATTCCGATGGACTTTTGGAATCATTTGATTATGAATCACTTGGTACTTGCGAACCATGCCTCATGGGAAAAATGACTAAAACGCCGTTCTCCGGAACTATGGAGCGAGCAACAGATTTGTTGGAAATCATACATACTGATGTATGTGGTCCAATGAATGTTGAGGCTCGCGGCGGGTATCGTTATTTTCTCACCTTCACAGATGATTTGAGAAGATATGGGTATATCTACTTAAAGAAACATAAGTCTGAAACATTTGAAAAGTTCAAAGAATTTCAGAGTGAAGTAGAAAATCATCGTAACAAGAAAATAAAGTTTCTGCGATCTGATCGTGGAGGAGAATATTTGAGTTACGAGTTTGGCCTTCATTTGAAACAATGCGGAATAGTTTCGCAACTCACGCCACCCGGAACACCACAACGTAATGGTGTGTCCGAACATCGTAATCGTACTTTACTAGATATGGTGCGATCTATGATGTCTCTTACTGATTTACCGCTATCATTTTGGGGTTATGCTTTAGAGACGGCTGCATTCACATTAAATAGGGCACCATCTAAATCCGTTGAGATGACGCCTTATGAACTATGGTTTGGCAAGAAACCAAAGTTGTCGTTTCTTAAAGTTTGGGGTTGCGATGCTTATGTGAAAAAGCTTCAACCCGATAAGCTCGAACCCAAATTGGAGAAATATGTCTTCATAGGATACCCAAAGGAAACTATTGGGTACTGATACGTCTCCAACGTATCTATAATTTTTTATTGTTCCATGCTATTATATAATCTATTTTGGATGTTTATGGGCTTTATTAAATACTTTTATATTATTTTTGGGACTAACCTATTAACCCAGAGCCCAGTGCCAGTTTCTGTTTTTTCCCTTGTTTCAGTGTTTCGCAGAAAAGGAATATCAAACCGAGTCCAAACGGAATGAAACCTTCGGGAGAGTTATTTTTGGAACGGAAGCAATCCAGGAGACTTGGAGTGTACGTTAGGGAAGCAACGAGGTGGCCACGAGGCATGGAGGCGTGCCTGCCCCCCGGGCGCGCCCCCCACCCTCGTGGGCCCCTTGTGGCTCTCCTGACCAACTTCTTTCGCCTATATATATCCATATACCCTAAAAACATCGGGGAACAGAATAGATCGGGAGTTCCGCCGCCGCAAGCCTCTGTAGCCACCAAAAACTAATCGGGACCCTGTTCCGGCACCCTTCCGGAGGGGGAACCCTCACCGGTGACCATCTTCATCATCCCGACGCTCTCCATGACGAGGAGGGAGTAGTTCACCCCCGGGGATGAGGGTATGTACGAGTAGCTATGTGTTTGATCTCTCTCTCTCTCTTTCTCTCGTGTTCTTGAGGTGATACGATCTTGATGTATCGTGAGCTTTGCTATTATAGTTGGATCTTATGATGTTTCTCCCCCTCTACTCTCTTGTAATTGATTGAATTTTCCCTTTGAAGTTATCTTATCGGATTGAGTCTTTAAGGATTTGAGAACACTTGATGTATGTCTTGCATGTGCTTATTTGTGGTGACAATGGGATATCACGTGATTCACTTGATGTATGTTTTGGTGATCAACTTGCGAGTTCCGTGACCTCGTGAACTTATGCATAGGGGTTGGCACACGTTTTCGTCTTGACTCTCTGGTAGAAACTTTGGGGCACTCTTTGAAGTACTTTGTGTTGGTTGAATAGATGAATCTGAGATTGTGTGATGCATATCGTATAATCATACCCACGGATACTTGAGGTGACATTGGAGTATCTAGGTGACATTAGGGTTTTGGTTGATTTGTGTCTTAAGGTGTTATTCTAGTACGAACTCTATGATAGATCGAACGGAAAGAATAGCTTCATGTTATTTTACTACGGACTCTTGAATAGATCGATCAGAAAGGATAACTTTGAGGTGGTTTCGTACCCTACCATAATCTCTTCGTTTGTTCTCCGCTATTAGTGACTTTGGAGTGACTCTTTGTTGCATGTTGAGGGATAGTTATGTGATCCAATTATGTTATTATTGTTGAGAGAACTTGCACTAGTGAAAGTATGAACCTTAGGCCTTGTTTCCTAGCATTGCAATACTGTTTACGCTCACTTTTATCATTAGTTACCTTGCTGTTTTTATATTTTCAGATTACAAAAACCTATATCTACCATCCATATTGCACTTGTATCATCATCTCTTCGCCGAACTAGTGCACCTATACAATTTACCATTGTATTGGGTGTGTTGGGGACACAAGAGACATTTTGTTATTTGGTTGCAGGGTTGTTTGAGAGAGACCATCTTCATCCTACGCCTCCCACGGATTGATAAACCTTAGGTCATCCACTTCAGGGAAATTTGCTACTGTCCTACAAACCTCTGCACTTGGAGGCCCAACAACGTCTACAAGAAGAAGGTTGTGTAGTAGACATCAAGCAATTTCTGCCGCCGTTGCCGGGGAGGTGAGTGCTTGAAGGTATATCTTTAGATCTTGCAATCGAATCTTTTTGTTTCTTGTTTTATCACTAGTTTAGTCTATAAAAGAAAACTACAAAAAATGGAATTAAGGGTGCCTCATATGCTTCATCTTTTTAATGTCTTCCGTGAAAAAGATGGGAAGGAAAATTATGCTCAAGTGCTAGAAGAAGAATTACATAGAATGCTTGGCATAAAATATGTGAATGATGAGCATGATTGCAATGTTGTTAGTATGAATTCTTTGAATACCCATGATGCTAATGATATGCAAAGCCACAAGCTTGGGGATGCTATGTTTGATGAAGATGATATTTTTTGTCCCCCAAGTTTTGATGAGCAAATTTATTATTATGAAAGCATGCCTCCTATTTATGATGATTATATTGATGAAAGTGGATTTGGAGAGGTCATGACTTTATTTAGTTATGAATCCACTATTTCGGAAGAGGTTCCAATTTATTATGAGAACAAAGTTGCTATTTATGATGATTATTGTGATGACACGTATGCTATAAAGAATAATGATAACCATGAAACTTGTCATCTTGATCTTAATTTTCAATCAGATGATAGTTATTTTGTTGAGTTTGCTCCCACTATTGTTGATGAGAATAAATTTGCTTATGTGGAGAATAGTAAAATTTCTATGCAAGTAGATCATGAAAAGAATGCTTTATGTGCTGGTTATATTGTTGAATTCATTCATGATGCTACTGAAAATTATTATGAGGGAGGAACATATGCTTGTAGGAATTGCAATAATATCAAGTTTCCTCTCTATGTGCTTAAAGTTTTGAAGTTATGCTTGTTTTGCCTTGCTATGCTAGTTGATTATTGTTCCCATAAGTTGTTTGCTCACAAAATCCCTATGCATAGGAAGTGGGTTAGACTTAAATGTGCTAGTCATATTTTTCATGATGCTCTCTTTATGTTTCAATTCTTATCTTTTATGTGAGCATCATTGAAATCATCATGCCTAGCTAGGGGCATTAAACGATAGCGCTTGTTGGGAGGCAACCCAATTTTATTTTAGTTTCTTAGTTTTTGGTTCTGTTTAGTGATAAATAAGTCATCTAGCCTCTGGTTAGATGTGGTTTTGTGTTTTAATTAGTGTTTGAGCCAAGTAGAACCTTTGGGAAGACTTGGGTGAAGTCTTTATGATCTTGCTGTTAAAAACAGAAACTTTAGCGCTCACGAGTTTAGCTAAGACTTTTTACTGGAGAGTGCTATTTAGTTGATTCATTTTGCAGATGATTAATAGACAAATTACTCAGGTCCACCAATTTATTTCAGAATTTTTGGAGTTACAGAAGTATTCTAATGATACAGATTACTACAGACTGTTCTGTTTTTGACAGATTCTGTTTTCTATGTGTTGTTTGCTTATTTTGATGAATCTATGAGTAGTATCGGAGGGTATGAACCATAGAGAAGTTGGAATACAGTAGATATTACACCAATATAAATAAAGAATGAGTTAACAACAGTACCTAAGTGGTGGATTTATTTTCTTATACTAACGGAGCTTACGAGTTTTCTGTTAAGTTTTGTGTTGTGAAGTTTTCAAGTTTTGCGTAAAGATTCGATGGACTATGGAATAAGGAGTGGCAAGAGCCTAAGCTTGGGGATGCCCAAGGCACCCCAAGGTAATATTCAAGGACAACCAAGAGCCTAAGCTTGGGGATGCCCCGGATGGCATCCCCTCTTTCGTCTTCGTTCATCGGTAACTTTACTTGGAGCTATATTTTTATTCTCCACATGATATGTGTTTTGCTTGGAGCGTCATTTTATTTTCTTTTGTTTTGCTTGCTGTTTGAATAAAATACCAAGATCTGAAATTCTTAAATGTTAGAGAGTCTTCACATAGTTACATAATTATTCAACTACTCATTGATCTTCACTTATATCTTTCGGAGTAGTTTGTCATTTACTCTAGTGCTTCACTTATATCTTCTTAGAGCATGGCGGTAGTTTTATTTTGAAGAAATAGATGAACTCTCATGCTTCACTTATATTATTTTGAGAGTCTTAAACAGCATGGTAATTTGCTTTGGTTATGAATTTAGTCCTAATATGATGGGCATCCAAGAGGGATAATAAAAACTTTCATATAAAGTGCATTGAATATTATGAGAAGTTTGATTCCTTATGAATGTTTTGAGATATGAAGATGGTGATATTAGAGTCATGCTAGTGAGTAGTTGTGAATTCGAGAGATACTTGTGTTAAAGTTTGTGATTCCCGTAGCATGCACGTATGGTGAACCGTTATGTGATGAAGTTGGAGCATGATTTATTTATTGATTGTCCTCCTTATGGGTGGCGGTCGGGGACGAGCGATGGTCTTTTCCTACCAATCTATCCCCCTAGGAGTATGCGCTTAGTACTTTGTTTCGATAACTAATAGATTTTTGCAATAAGTATGTGAGTTATTTATGACTAATGTTGAGTCCATGGATTATACGCATTCTCACCATTCCACCATTGCTAGCCTCTCTAATACCGTGCACCTTTCGCCGGTATCATACACCCACCATATACCTTCCTCAAAACAGCCACCATACCTACCTATTATGGCATTTCCATAGCCATTCCGAGATATATTGCCATGCAACTTACCACCGTTCCGTTTATTATGACATGCTCCATCATTGTCATATTGCTTTGCATGATCATGTAGTTGACATCGTATTTGTGGCAAAGCCACCTTTCATAATTTTTTCATACATGTCACTCATGAGTCATTGCACATCCCGGTACACCGCCGGAGGCATTCATATAGAGTCATATCTTGTTCTAAGAATCGAGTTGTAATTCTTGAGTTGTAAGTAAATAAAGTGTGATGATCTTCATTATTAGAGCATTGTCCCAGTGAGGAAAGGATGATGGAGACTATGATTCCCCCACAAGTAGGGATGAGACTCCGGACTAAAAAAAAGGGGGCCATAAAAAAAGAGAAAAGGCCAAATAAAAAAATGAGAGAAAAAGAGAGAAGGGACAATGCTACTATCCTTTTACCACACTTGTGCTTAAAAGTAGCACCTTAATCTTCATGATAGAGAGTCTCCTATGTTGTCGCTTTCATATACTAGTGGGAATTTTCATTATAGAACTTGGCTTGTATATTCCAATGATGGGCTTCCTCAAAATGCCCTAGGTCTTCGTGAGCAAGCAAGTTGGATACACACCCACTTAGTTTCTTTTTTGAGCTTTCATACACTTATAGCTCTAGTGCATCCGTTGCATGGCAATCCCTACTCACTCACATTGATATCTATTGATGGGCATCTCCATAGCCCGTTGATACGCCTAGTTGATGTGAGACTATCTTCTCCTTTTTGTCTTCTCCACAACCACCATTCTATTCCACCGATAGTGCTATGTCCATGGCTCACGCTCATGTATTGCGTGAAAGTTGAAAAAGTTTGAGAACATCAAAAGTATGAAACAATTGCTTGGCTTGTCATCGAGGTTGTGCATGATTTAAATATTTTGTGTGATGAAGATAGAGCATAGCCAGACTATATGATTTTGTAGGGATAGCTTGCTTTGGCCATGTTATTTTGAGAAGACATGATTGCTTTGTTAGTATGCTTGAAGTATTATTGTTTTCATGCCAATATTAAACTTTTGTTTTGAATCTTATGGATCTGAATATTCTTGCCACAATAAAGATTATATTGATAAATATGTTAGGTAGCATTCCATATCAAAAATTCTGTTTTTATCATTTACATACTCGAGGACGAGCAGGAATTAAGCTTGGGGATGCTGATACGTCTCCAACGTATCTATAATTTTTTATTGTTCCATGCTATTATATTATCTGTTTTGGATGTTTATGGGCTTTATTAAACACTTTTATATTATTTTTTGGACTAACCTATTAACCCAGAGCCCAGCGCCAGTTTCTGTTTTTTCCCTTGTTTCAGTGTTTTGCAGAAAAGGAATATCAAACCGAGTCCAAACGGAATGAAACCTTCGGGAGAGTTATTTTTGGAATGGAAGCAATCCAGGAGACTTGGAGTGTACGTCAGGGAAGCAACGAGGTAGCCACGAGGCAGGGAGGCGCGCCTGCCCCCCTGGGCGCGCCCCCACCCTCGTGGGCCCCTCGTGGCTCTCCTGACCGACTTCTTTTGCCTATATATATATATCCATATACCCTAAAAACATCGGGGAACCGAATAGATCGGGAGTTCCGCCGCCGCAAGCCTCTGTAGCCACCAAAAACCAATCGGGACCCTGTTCCGGAACCCTGCCGGAGGGGGGAACCCTCACCGGTGGCCATCTTCATCATCCCTGCTCTCTCCATGGCGAGGAGGGAGTAGTTCACCCTCGGGGCTGAGGGTATGTATGACTAGCTATGTGTTTGATCTCTCTCTCGCACGTTCTTGAGGTGATACGATCTTGATGTATCGCGAGCTTTGCTATTATAGTTGGATCTTATGATGTTTCTCCCCCTCTACTCTCTTGTAATGGATTGAGTTTTCCCTTTGAAGTTATCTTATTGGATTGAGTCGTTAAGGATTTGAGAACACTTGATGTATGTCTTGCATGTGCTTATCTGTGGTGACATTGGGATATCACGTGATTCACTTGATGTATGTTTTGTTGGGGAACGTAGCAATAATTCAAAATTTTCCTACGTGTCACCAAGATCAATCTAGGAGATGCTAGCGACGAGAGAGGGGGAGTGCATCTTCATACCCTTGAAGATCGCTAAGCGGAAGCGTTACAAGAACGCGGTTGATGGAGTCGTACTCGCGGCGATTCAAATCGCGGAAGATCCGATCTAGCGCCGAACGGACGGCGCCTCCGCGTTCAACACACGTACAGCCCGGGGACATCTCCTCCTTCTTGATCTAGCAAGGGGAGAGGAGAAGTTGAGGGAGAACTCCAGCAGCACGACGGCGTGGTGGCAATGGAGCTCGTGGTTCTCCGGCAGAGCTTCGCTAAGCACTACGGAGGAGGAGGAGGAGTTCAAGGAGAAGAGGGCTGCGCCAGGCCAGGGGGTGCGGCTGCCCTCCCACCCCTCCACTATATATAGGGGCAAGGGAGAGGGGGGCCGGCCCCTTAGATCCCATCTGGTGGGAGGGGCGGCGGCCAGGGAGGGTGGCTTGCCCCCCAAGTCAAGGGGGCGCCCCCTCCAGGGTTTCCCCCAACCCTAGGCGCATGGGCCCTAGGGGGAGGTTGGTGCCCAGCCCACTTAGAGGCTGGTTCCCTTCCACCTACAGCCCATAAGGCCCTCCGGGGCAGGTGGACCCTCCCGGTGGACCCCCGGAACCCCTTC
This sequence comes from Triticum aestivum, assembly GCF_018294505.1. NCBI lineage: Eukaryota > Viridiplantae > Streptophyta > Magnoliopsida > Poales > Poaceae > Triticum > Triticum aestivum. The sequence goes on along the minus strand of NC_057811.1, from coordinate 38,808,899 downwards.
GGTGGCCCCGGTACAATACCGGCATACCCCCGAATACTTCCGGTGACCGTATGATGACTTCCCATATATAAATCTTTACCTCCGGACCATTCCGGAACTCCTCGTGACGTCCGGGATCCTATCCGGGACTCCGAACAACCTTCGGTAACCACATACTATTTCCCATAACAACTCTAGCGTCACCGAACCTTAAGTGTGTAGACCCTACGGGTTCGGGAACCATGCAGACATGACCGAGACATCTCTCCGGCCAATAACCAATAGCGGGATCTGGATACCCATATTGGCTCCCACATGTTCCACGATGATCTCATCGGATGAACCACGATGTCGGGGATTCAATCAATCCCGTATACAATTCCCTTTGTCAATCGGTATGTTACTTGCCCGAGATTCGATCGTCGGTATCCCAATACCTCGTTCAATCTCGTTACCGGCAAGTCACTTTACTCGTTCCGTAATGCATGATCCCGTGACTAACTACTTAGTCACATGAGCTCATTATGATGATGCATTACCGAGTGGGCCCAGAGATACCTCTCCGTCATACGGAGTGACAAATCCCAGTCTCGATTCGTGCCAACCCAACAGACACTTTCGGAGATACCTGTAATGCACCTTTATAGCCACCCAGTTACGTTGTGACGTTTGGTACACCCAAAGCATTCCTACGGTATCCGGGAGTTGCACAATCTCATGGTCTAAGGAAACGATACTTGACATTAGAAAAGCTCTTAGCAAACGAACTACACGATCTTGTGCTATGCTTAGGATTGGGTCTTGTCCATCACATCATTCTCCTAATGATGTGATCCCGTTATCAATGACATCCAATGTCCATGGTCAGGAAACCATAACCATCTATTGATCAACGAGCTAGTCAACTAGAGGCTTACTAGGGACATGTTGTGGTCTATGTATTCACACATGTATTACGGTTTCCAGTTAATACAATTATAGCATGAACAATAGACAATTATCATGAACAAGGAAATACAATAATAACCATTTTATTATTGCCTCTAGGGCATATTTCCAACAGTCTCCCACTTGCACTAGAGTCAATAATCTAGTTCACATCACTATGTGATTGTAATGAATCCAACACCCATGGGGTTTGTTCATATCTCGCTTGTGAGAGAGGTTATTAGTCAACGGGTCTGCAACATTCAGATCCGTGTGTGCTTTACAAATCTCTATGTCATCTTGTAGATGCAGCTACCACGCTCTACTTGGAGCTATTCCAAATAACTGCTCTACTATACGAATCCGGTTTACTACTCAGAGTCATCCGGATTAGTGTCAAAGTTTGCATCGACGTAACCCTTTACGACGAACTCCTTTTCCACCTCCATAATCGAGAAAATTCCTTAGTCCACTAGATACTAAGGATAAGTTCGACCGCTGTCATGTGATCCCTTCCTGGATCACTATTGTACCCCTTGACTAACTCATGGCAAGGCACACTTCAGGTGCGGTACACAGCATAGCATATTGTAGAGCCTACGTCTAAAGCATAGGGGACGACCTTCGTCCTTTCTCTCTCTTCTGCCGTGGTCAGGTCTTGAGTCTTACTCAATACTCACACCTTGTAACACAGCCAAGAACTCCTTCTTTGCTGATCTATTTTGAACTCCTTCAAAATCTTGTCACGGTATGTATTCATTTGAAAGTACTATTAAGCGTTTTTGATCTATCCTTATAGATCTTGATGCTCAATGTTCAAGTAGCTTAATCCAGGTTTTCCATTGAAAAACACTTTTCAAATAACCCTGGATGCTTTCCAGAAATTCTACATCATTTCTGATCAACAATATGTTAACAACATATACTCATCAAAAATTCTATAGTGCTCCCACTCACTTCTTTGGAAATATAAGTTTCTCATAAACTTTGTATAAACCCAAAATCTTTGATCATCTCATCAAAGCGTACATTCCAACTCCGAGATGCTTACTCCAGTCCTTAGAAGGATTGCTGGAGCTTTGCATACTTGTTAGCATCTTTCAGGATTGACAAAACCTTCTGGTTGTATCACATACAACCTTTCCTCAAGAAAATCGTCGAGGAAACAATGTTTTGACATCCTATCTGCAAGATTTCATAAATAATGCAGTAACTGCTAATATAATTCCAACAGACTCTTAGCATCGCTACGAGTGAGAAAGTCTCATCGCAGTCAACTCCTTGAACTTGCCGGAAAACATCTTAACGACAAGTCGAGCTTTCTTAATGGTGACACTTACCATCATTGTCTGTCTTCCTTTTAAAATCCATCTGCACCCAACAGCCTTACGACCATCAAGTAGTTCTTCCAAAGTCTATACTTTGTTTTTATACATGGATCCTCTCTCGGATTTTATGGCCTCGAGCCATTCGTCGGAATCCGGGCCCATCATCGCTTCTCCATAGCTCGTAGGTTCATTGTTGTCTAGCAACATGACTTCCAAGACAGGATTACGTACCACTCTGAAGTAGCATGCATCCTTGTCGTCCTACGAGGTTTGGTAGTGACTTGATCCGAAGTTTCATGATCACTATCATAAGCTTCCACTTCAATTGGTGTAGGTGCCACAGGAACAACTTCCTGTGCCCTGCTACACACTAGTTGAAGTCATGGTTCAATAACCTCATCAAGTCTCCACCATCCTCCCACTCAATTCTTTCGAGAGAAACTTTTCCTCGAGAAAGGACCTGTTTCTAGAAACAATCACTTTGCTTCCGGATCTGAAATAGGAGGTATACCCAACTGTTTTGGGTATTCTATGAAGATGCATTTATCCGCTTTGGGTTCGAGCTTATCAGCCTGAAACTTTTCCACATAAGCGTCGCAGCCCCAAACTTTTAAGAAACGACAGCTTAGGTTTCTCTAAACCATAGTTCATACGGTGTCGTCTCAACGGAATTGCGTGGTGCCCTATTTAAAGTGAATGCGGTTGTCTCTAATGCCTAACCCATAAACGATAGTGTAATTCGATAAGAGACATCATGGTATGCACTATATCCAATAGGGTGCAGTTATGATGTTCGGACACACCATCACACTATAGTGTTCCAGGCGGTATTAGTCGTGAAACAATTTCCACAATTTCTTAATTGTGTGCCAAACTCGTAACTCAGATATTCATCTCTGTGAACATATCACGGACATTTTATCCTCTTGTCACGACGATCTTCAACTTCACTCTGAAATTACTTGAACCTTTCAATAATTCAGACTTGTGTTTCATCAAGTAAATACACTCAGCATCTACTCAAATCATCTGTGAAGTAAGAACATAACGATATCCACTGCATGCCTCAGCACTCATTGGACTGCGCACATCAAAATGTATTACTTCCAACAAGTTGCTTTCTTGTTCCATCTTACTGAAAACGAGGCCTTTCAGTCATCTTGTCCATGTGGTATGATTTGCATGTCTCAAGTGATTCAAAATCAAGTGAGTCCAAACGATCCATTTGTATGGACTTTCTTCATACTAATAGACATGGTTCGCATGTCTCAATCTTTTCAAAAACGAGTGAGTCCAAAGATCCATCAACATGGAGCTTCTTCATGCGTTTTATACCAATATGACTCAAGTGGCAGTGCCACAAGTATGTGGTACTATCATTACTATCTTATATCTTTTGGCATGAACATGTGTATCACTACGATCGAGATTCAATAAACCATTCATTTTAGGTGCAAGACCATTGAAGGTATTATTCAAATAGACAGAGTAACCATTATTCTCCTTAAATGAATAACCGTATTGCGATAAACATAATCCAATCATGTCTATGCTCAACGCAAACACCAAATAACAATTATTTAGGTTTAACACCAATCTCGATGGTAGAGGGAGCATGCGATGCTTGATCACATCAACCTTGGAAACACTTCCAACACATATCGTCATCTCACCTTTAGCTAGTCTCCGTTTATTCCGTAGCCTTTTATTTCGAGTTACCAACACTTAGCAACCGAACCGGTATCTAATACCCTGGTGCTACTAGGAGTACTAGTAAAGTACACATTAATATAATGTATATCCAATATACTTCTGTCGACCTTGCCTACCTTCTCATCTACCAAGTATCTAGGGTAGTTCTGCTTCAGTGACCGTTCCCCTCATTACAGAAGCATTTAGTCTCGGGTTTGGGTTCAACCTTGGGTTTCTTCACTAGAGCAGCAACTGATTTGCCGTTTCATGAAGTATCCCTTCTTTCCCTTGCCCTTCTTGAAACTAGTGGTTTTACTAACCATCAACAATTGATGCTCCTACTTGATTTCTACTTTCGTGGTGTCAAACATCGCGAATAGCTCAAGGATCATCATATCTATCCCTGATTTGTTATAGTTCATCACGAAGCTCTAGTAGCTTGGTGGCAGTGACTTTGGAGAACCATCACTATCTCATCTGGAAGATTAACTCCCACTCGATTCAAGCGATTGTAGTACTCAGACAATCTGAGCACATGCTCAACGGTTGAGCTTTTCTCCCTTAGTTTGCAGGCTTAAGAAACTTGTCAGAGGTCTCATACCTCTTGACGTGGGCACGAGCCTAAAATCCCAATTTCAGCTCTTGGAACATCTCATATGTTCCGCGACGTTTCAAAATGTCTTCGGTGCCTCAATTCTAAACCGTTCAACATTACGCACTGAACTATCACGTAGTCATCAAAACGTGTATGTCAGATGTTCGCAACATCCACAAACGACGCTCGAGGTTCAGCACACCGAGCGGTGCATTAAGGACATAAGCTTTCTGTGCAGCAATGAGGACAATCCTCAGTTTACGGACCCAGTCCGCATAATTGCTACTATCAACTTTCAACTAAATTTTCTCTAGGAACATATCTTAGTAGAACTAAAGCGTAAGCTACGACATAATTTGCAAAGACCTTTTGACTATGTTCATGATAATTAAGTTCATCTAATCAATTATTTAATGAACTCCCACTCAGATAGACATCCCTCTAGTCATCTAAGTGATACATGATCCGAGTCAACTAGGCCGTGTCCGATCATCACGTGAGACGGACTAGTCATCATCGGTGAACATCTCCATGTTGATCGTATCTACTATACGACTCATGTTCGACCTTTCGGTCTCTTGTGTTCCGAGGCCATGTCTGTACATGCTAGGCTCGTCAAGTCAACCTAAGTGTTTCGCATGTGTAAATCTGGCTTACACCCGTTGTATGCGAACGTTAGAATCTATCACACCCGATCATCACGTGGTGCTTCGAAACAACGAACCTTCGCAACGGTGCACAGTTAGGGGGAACACGTCTCTTGAAATTTTAGTGAGGGATCATCTTATTTATGCTACCGTCGTTCTAAGCAAATAAGATGTAAACATGACAAACATCACATGCAAATCATAAAGTGACATGATATGGCCAATATCATCTTGCGCCTTTGATCTCCATCTTCGTGGCGCGGCATGATCACCTTCGTCACCGGCATGACACCATGATCTCCATCATCATGATCTCCATCATCGTGTCTTCATGAAGTTGTCTCGCCAACTATTACTTCTACTACTATGGCTAACGGTTAGCAATAAAGTAAAGTAATTACATGGCGTTTTCATTGACACGCAGGTCATACAATAAATTAAGACAACTCCTATGGCTCCTGCCGGTTGTCATACTCATCGACATGCAAGTCGTGATTCCTATTACAAGAACATGATCAATCTCATACATCACATATATAATTCATCACATCCTTTTGGCCATATCACATCACATAGCATACCCTGCAAAAACAAGTTAGACGTCCTCTAATTGTTGTTGCATGTTTTACGTGGCTGCTATGGGTTTCTAGCAAGAACGTTTCTTACCTACGCAAAAGCCACAACGGTGATATGCCAATTGCTATTTACCCTTCATAAGGACCCTCTTCATCGAATCCGATCCGACTAAAGTGGGAGAGACAGACACCCGCTAGCCACCTTATGCATCAAGTGCATGTCAGTCGGTGGAACCTGTCTCACGTAAGAGTACGTGTAAGGTCGGTCCGGGCCGCTTCATCCCACAATGCCGCCGAATCAAGATAAGACTAGTAACGGTAAGCAAATTGAACAAATCATCGCCCACAACTACTTTGTGTTCTACTCGTGCATAGAATCTACGCATAGACCTAGCTCATGATGCCACTGTTGGGGAACGTAGCAATAATTCAAAATTTTCCTACGTGTCACCAAGATCAATCTAGGAGATGCTAGCAACGAGAGAGAGGGAGTGCATCTTCATACCCTTGAAGATCGCTAAGCGGAAGCGTTACAAGAACGCGGTTGATGGAGTCGTACTCGCAGCGATTCAAATCGCGGAAGATCCGATCTAGCGCCGAACGGACGGCGCCTCCGCGTTCAACACACGTACAGCCCGGGGACGTCTCCTCCTTCTTGATCCAGCAAGGGGAGAGGAGAAGTTGAGGGAGAACTCCAGCAGCACGACGGCGTGGTGGCAATGGAGCTCGTGGTTCTCCGGCAGAGCTTCGCTAAGCACTACGGAGGAGGAGGAGGAGTTGGAGGAGGAGAGGGCTGCGCCAGGCCAGGGGTGCGGCTGCCCTCCCACCCCTCCACTATATATAGGGGCAAGGGAGAGGGGGGCCGGCCCCTTAGATCCCATCTGGTGGGAGGGGCGGCGGCCAGGGAGGGTGGCTTGCCCCCCAAGTCAAGGGGGGCGCCCCCTCCAGGGTTTCCCCCAACCCTAGGCGCATGGGCCCTAGGGGGAGGTTGGTGCCCAGCCCACTTAGGGGCTGGTTCCCTTCCACCTACAGCCCATAAGGCCCTCCGGGGCAGGTGGACCCTCCCGGTGGACCCCCGGAACCCCTTCGGTGGCCCCGGTACAATACCGGCATACCCCCGAATACTTCCGGTGACCGTATGATGACTTCCCATATATAAATCTTTACCTCCGGACCATTCCGGAACTCCTCGTGACGTCCGGGATCCTATCCGGGACTCCGAACAACCTTCGGTAACCACATACTATTTCCCATAACAACTCTAGCGTCACCGAACCTTAAGTGTGTAGACCCTACGGGTTCGGGAACCATGCAGACATGACCGAGACATCTCTCCGGCCAATAACCAATAGCGGGATCTGGATACCCATATTGGCTCCCACATGTTCCACGATGATCTCATCGGATGAACCACGATGTCGGGGATTCAATCAATCCCGTATACAATTCCCTTTGTCAATCGGTATGTTACTTGCCCGAGATTCGATCGTCGGTATCCCAATACCTCGTTCAATCTCGTTACCGGCAAGTCACTTTACTCGTTCCGTAATGCATGATCCCGTGACTAACTACTTAGTCACATTGAGCTCATTATGATGATGCATTACCGAGTGGGCCCAGAGATACCTCTCCGTCATACGGAGTGACAAATCCCAGTCTCGATTCGTGCCAACCCAACAGACACTTTCGGAGATACCTGTAATGCACCTTTATAGCCACCCAGTTACGTTGTGACGTTTGGTACACCCAAAGCATTCCTACGGTATCCGGGAGTTGCACAATCTCATGGTCTAAGGAAACGATACTTGACATTAGAAAAGCTCTTAGCAAACGAACTACACGATCTTGTGCTATGCTTAGGATTGGGTCTTGTCCATCACATCATTCTCCTAATGATGTGATCCCGTTATCAATGACATCCAATGTCCATGGTCAGGAAACCATAACCATCTATTGATCAACGAGCTAGTCAACTAGAGGCTTACTAGGGACATGTTGTGGTCTATGTATTCACACATGTATTACGGTTTCCAGTTAATACAATTATAGCATGAACAATAGACAATTATCATGAACAAGGAAATACAATAATAACCATTTTATTATTGCCTCTAGGGCATATTTCCAACATGTTTTGGTGATCAACTTGCGGGTTCTGTGACCTCGTGAACTTATGCATAGGGGTTGGCACACGTTTTCGTCTTGACTCTCCGGTAGAAACTTTGGGGCACTCTTTGAAGTACTTTGTGTTGGTTGAATAGATGAATCTGAGATTGTGTGATGCATATCGTATAATCATACCCACGGATACTTGAGGTGACATTGGAGTATCTAGGTGACATTAGGGTTTTGCTTGATTTGTGTCTTAAGGTGTTATTCTAGTACGAACTCTATGATAGATCGAACGGAAAGAATAGCTTCATGTTATTTTACTACGGACTCTTGAATAGATCGATCAGAAAGGATAACTTTGAGGTGGTTTCATACCCTACCATAATCTCTTCGTTTGTTCTCCGCTATTAGTGACTTTGGAGTGACTCTTCGTTGCATGTTGAGGGATAGTTATATATGTGATCCAATTATGTTATTATTGTTGAGAGAACTTGCACTAGTGAAAGTATGAACCTTAGGCCTTGTTTCCTAGCATTGCAATACCGTTTACGCTCACTTTTATCATTAGTTACCTTGCTGTTTTTATATTTTCAGATTACAAAAACCTATATCTACCATCCATATTGCACTTGTATCATCATCTCTTCGCCGAACTAGTGCACCTATACAATTTACCATTGTATTGGGTGTGTTGGGGACACAAGAGACTCTTTATTATTTGGTTGCAGGGTTGTTTGAGAGAGACCATCTTCATCCTACGCCTCCCACGGATTGATAAACCTTAGGTCATCCACTTGAGGGAAATTTGCTACTGTCCTACAAACCTCTGCACTTGGAGGCCCAACAACGTCTACAAGAAGAAGGTTGTGTAGTAGACATCAGGTACACCTTCTATCACAGATCTGAAGGCAAGACTTTTGTTGCTAAATTGGGATCCTTTCTAGAGAAGGAGTTCCTCTCGAAAGAAGTGAGTGGGAGGAAAGTAGAACTTGATGAGGTAACTGTACCTGCTCCCTTATTGGAAAGTAGTTCATCACAAAAACCGGTTCCTGTGACACCTACACCAATTAGTGAGGAAGCCAATGATGATGATCATGAAACTTCAGATCAAGTTACTACCGAACCTCGTAGGTCAACTAGAGTGAGATCCGCACCAGAGTGGTACGGTAATCCTGTTCTGGAGGTCATGTTACTAGACCATGACGAACCTACGAACTATGAGGAAGCGATGATGAGCCCAGATTCCGCAAAATGGCTTGAGGCCATGAAATCTGAGATGGGATCCATGTATGAGAACAAAGTGTGGACTTTGGTTGACTTGCCCGATGATCGGCAAGCCATCGAGAATAAATGGATTTTCAAGAAGAAGACATACGCTGACGGTAATGTTACTGTCTACAAAGCTCGACTTGTTGCAAAAGGTTTTCGACAAGTTCAAGGAGTTGACTACGATGAGACCTTCTCACTCGTAGCGATGCTTAAGTCCATCCGAATCATGTTAGCAGTTGCCGCATTTTATGATTATGAAATTTGGCAAATGGATGTAAAGACTGCATTCCTGAATGGATTTCTGGAAGAAGAGTTGTATATGATGCAACCTGAAGATTTTATCGATCCAAAGGGTGCTAACAAAGTGTGCAAGCTCCAGCGATCCATTTATGGACTGGTGCAAGCCTCTCGGAGTTGGAATAAACGCTTTGATAGTGTGATCAAAGCATATGGTTTTATACAGACTTTTGGAGAAGCCTGTATTTACAAGAAAGTGAGTGGGAGCTCTGTAGCATTTCTAATCTTATATGTTGATGACATATTGTTGACTGGAAATGATATAGAATTTCTGGATAGCATAAAAGGATACTTGAATAAGAGTTTTTCAATGAAAGACCTCGGTGAAGCTGCTTACATATTGGGCATCAAGATCTATAGAGATAGATCAAGACGCTTAATTGGACTTTCACAAAGCACATACCTTGACAAAGTTTTGAAGAAGTTCAAAATGGATCAAGCAAAGAAAGGGTTCTTGCCTGTGTTACAAGGTGTGAAATTGAGTAAGACTCAATGCCCGACCACTGTAGAAGATAGAGAGAAAATGAAAGATGTTCCCTATGCTTCAGCCATAGGCTCTATCATGTATGCAATGTTGTGTACCAGACCTGATGTGTGCCTTGCTATTAGTTTAGCAGGGAGGTACCAAAGTAATCCAGGAGTGGATCACTGGACAGCGGTCAAGAACATCCTGAAATACCTGAAAAGGACTAAGGATATGTTTCTCGTTTATGGAGGTGACAAAGAGCTCATCGTAAATGGTTACGTTGATGCAAGCTTTGACACTGATCCGGACGATTCTAAATCGCAAACCGGATATGTGTTTATATTAAACAATGGAGCTGTCAGTTGGAGCAGTTCTAAACAAAGCGTCGTGGCGGGATCTACGTGTGAAGCGGAGTACATTGCTGCTTCGGAAGCAGCAAATGAAGGAGTCTGGATGAAGAAGTTCATATCCGATCTAGGTGTCATACCTAGTGCATCGGGTCCAATGAAAATCTTTTGTGACAATACTGGTGCAATTGCCTTGGCAAAGGAATCCAGATTTCACAAGAGAACCAAGCACATCAAGAGACGCTTCAACTCCATCCGGGAAAAGTCCAGGTGGGAGACATAGATATTTGCAAGATACATACGGATCTAAATGTTGCAGACTCGTTGACTAAGCCTCTCTCACGAGCAAAAAATGATCAACACCAAGACTCCATGGGTGTTAGAATCATTACTGTGTAATCTAGATTATTGACTCTAGTGCAAGTGGGAGACTTAAGGAAATATGCCCTAGATGCAATAATAAAGTTATTATTTATTTCCTTATATCATGATAAATGTTTATTATTCATGCTAGAATTGTATTAACCGGAAACATGATACATGTGTGAATACATAGACAAACAGAGTGTCACTAGTATGCCTCTACTTGACTAGCTCGTTAATCAAAGATGGTTATGTTTCCTAGCCATAGACATGAGTTGTCATTTGATTAACGGGATCACATAATTAGGAGAATGATGTGATTGACTTGACCCATTCCGTTAGCTTAGCACTTGATCGTTTAGTATGTTGCTATTGCTTTCTTCATGACTTATACATGTTCCTATGACTATGAGATTATGCAACTCCCGTTTACCGGAGGAACACTTTGTGTGCTACCAAACGTCACAACGTAACTGGGTGATTATAAAGGTGCTCTACAGGTGTCTCTGAAGGTACTTGTTGGCTTGGCATATTTCGAGATTAGGATTTGTCACTCCGATTGTCGGAGAGGTATCTCTGGGCCCACTCGGTAATGCACATCACTATAAGCCTTGCAAGCATTGTAACTAATGAGTTAGTTGCGGGATGATGTATTATGGAACGAGTAAAGAGACTTGCCGGTAACGAGATTAAACTAGGTATTGAGATACCGACGATCGAATCTCGGGCAAGTAACATACCGATGACAAAGGGAACAACGTATGTTGTTATGCGGTTTGACCGATAAAGATCTTCGTAGAATATGTAGGAGCCAATATAAGCATCCAGGTTCCGCTATTGGTTATTGACCGGAGACATGTCTCGGTCATGTCTACATAGTTCTCGAACCCGTAGGGTCCGCACACTTAAAGTTTCGGTGACGATTGTATTATGAGTTTTTGTGTTTTGATGTACCGAAGGTAGTTCAGAGTCCCGGATGTGATCACGGACATGACGAGGAGTCTCGAAATGGTCGAGACATAAAGATCGATATATTGGACGACTATGTTCGGACACCGGAATGGTTTCGGGGAGTTTCGGACATATACCGGAGTACCGAGGGGTTACCGGAACCCCCCGGGGAGTTTAATGGGCCAAGATGGGCCTTAGTGGAGAAGAGGAGGGGCGGCTAGGGCAGGCCGCGCGCCCCCTCCCCCTCTAGTACGAATTGGACAAGGAGGGGGGCGACGCCCCCCTTTCCTTCCTCTCTCTCCTTCCCTTCCTTTCCCCCTCCTACTCCAACTAGGAAAAGAGGGAGTCCTACTCCTGGTGAGAGTAGGACTCCTCCCTGGCGCGCCCTCCTCCTGGCCAGCGCCTCCTCCCCCTGGTCCTTTATATACGGGGGCAGGGGGGCACCTCTAGACACAACAATTGATCTCTTAGCCGTGTGCGGTGCCCCCCTCCACCATATTCCACCTTGATCATATCATAGAGGTGCTTAGGCGAAGCCCTGCCTCGGTAGCAACATCATCACCGTCATCACGCCGTCGTGCTGGCGGAACTCTCCTGTGAAGCTCTGCTGGATCGGAGTTCGCGGGACGTCATCGAGCTGAACGTGTGCTGAACTCGGAGGTGTCGTACGTTCGGTGCTTGGATCGGTCGGATCGTGAAGACGTACGACTACATCAACCGCGTTGTGCTAACGCTTCCGCTTTCGGTCTACGAGAGTACGTGGACACACTCTCCCCTCTCGTTGCTATGCATCACCATGATCCTATGTGTGCGTAGGAAATTTTTTGAAATTACTACGTTCCCCAACAGATTTGGTATCTCCCTTAGATGTTTAGTCTTCAGTTCTGAACAGGTTCTTGCATCAGTATTATATCTTGGCTTCCATTGGGTTTCAATTTTCTTAGGTGGGCAATGACAATCTTATAAAATAATTATTCTTGGGAATACTTTCATCATGTAATCTAAAATATCTTATTATGCTTCTAAAGGTAGATATTAAAACTACGGCCTCTGTGAATAGGTTTTGTTGGTTCGGAATAGTTTTTTATGTTTTCCATGCAACACAGTTCTAGTTTTATCTTCATCCTATAGTCATGTTGTGCATGCCGATGTAATTGTATCTGTTACTACTCTCTTCATCCCTGTCGGTGCTAAATCCGGCATATCTTGAGGTAGGGGTCCAAAGCTAGGCGTCTTGGAACGATGGTAACATGGACACAAGATTTTACCCAGGTTCGGCCTCTCTCGAAGAGATAATACTTTACGTCTTGCTTTTCATTGTACAGATATGAGGGATAGTACAGAGTATAGGTATCTACCACGAGATTGTTGTGTATGATTCTAATGATCTCGAATATGATCTACCAACTAGTCTGGCCTCGGCTTATATAATGTAACGGAGGCCAAGGATTTAGAGGAGTCCTTATCTTGTACGCCAAGTCTTGTGGAAACCTCCTTGTATACGTCATGTGTTGTCCAAAGAAGCCCATTAGTGAACCACCATGGGGGGCCTCGGCCCGACCCACATGGTCGAGTGACGACGTGGTGAGTACCCCCTAGTCCGGGACACCATCAGTAGCCCCTTAAATAGGTCCTCAAATTGGGGACGCTCCTCGGTTCTTCCGAACTGTTCTTCTCTTCGGTCATCGGTCTTGAAAGTTGGTTCAGCAAATCTTCCCATCTCCGGTCTTGAGAATCGCCGAGGTGTATCCGAAGAGTTCACACGTCGGGTATCCGAGGGCCCCTTTAAGTTATCGGCCTTTGTCAATGCCCTGTTATTTTGACGCCACACCTCGGGTTCAAAGTTTTTCCCGTGCGGCGGTGTTCTCTTGCATCCGAGCTCCAACGTTTGACTGCATCGGAGGCGACTTTTTGCAGCCGAGCTCCAATGCTGGTCGGAATACGAGGTGTGTTATGGATTACCTCGGTCTTGAAAAAGTTGAAGGAGTTCTGCCGAGCTTAATGCCGGAAAAGTCCTCTAGGGAGCCCGCCACTCGCATCCGAGCTTTATGTCGGACTACTTCCGAGTTGGTGCACCACCTCGGCCTTGGGCTAAATTTTTTTACGGAATTTACTTCGAATTGGTGCAATTTATCTACTGCTGAGATGTATAGCCCGTAGCCTCAAGGTGTGTGTCTGCTCAAAAGAATTTGACAATGCCACATGAGATAGATGAGGATCCATATGGTGTTGAATCACTCAATTATGTATGCCCCGTTCCAACCCATGGGCACCTTTATTAGTTTTAAAAAACTGACAATTTTGAAATAAAATGTTCATGAAAATAAAATATTTGTGAATTCAAAATAATTCTCGGAATTTTTCAAAAAATGTTCGAATATTCGAAAAAATTGCATTTGAAAAAATGTTCTAAAATAAAAAAAAGTCCATGATTTTAGAAAAAAAATCATGTATTAAATATTGTTAATAAAACTGAACAAAATGGTTGCTAATTGAAAAATGTGCATGAATTTTAAAAAATGTTCTAAAATTTTAAAAACAGTTAATGAATTAAAAAAGAATTTCTTGATTCGTAAATGATTCAAAAAATGTCCATATATTTAAAAAAATGTTCATGAATTTCAAAAAATAATCCACCATTTGGGAAAAATGTTCATCTATTCTAGAATTGTTCGCCAATTCCAAAGAAAATGTTCCCAAATTTGTAAAAATGTTCGTGAATGATCGAAGGTAAGTAGTTAAACAGTAATGTTTCCGGGTCTTCGTAACTATATAGTATATACCCACGTGAAGTTTGAAGAATTAACTGCCTGCGTAGATCAGAATATTATATTATGTTTCCTAAAAGAAATGTTTCTTGAAATTCAAAAGAATTCTTTGAATTACTAAGTTTTTTGACAACCACAATATATTTTGGAAAATGTGAACATTGCTTCAATTTGTGAATAAAATTTAAAAAGGGGTACATTTTCTTGCATTTATGAACAAAATTTTTAAATCACGCGATGAGATGTGAACAAAATGTGATCATAGCTGTTGGAGATTATGATTTACTTTTTCTCCTGTTGCAACGCACAGGCCCTTTTGCTAGCACGGACCGCTTCTGGTCGTCCTTCATTAAAATTACCCCTAGAGTTGTAAATAATTACCCACCATGCCATTGGTAAGTGGAAGAAACCGTTTGCTTTTTTTTCCTTCTAAAATCGCCGGTTGTTTCTGTTATTTATATTAAGCCTCTGTTATACATCACCAGCGCTCATGTGGTGCAGTGGTACGAGCCTTTTGCGTTTGTCGTACAAAACTATGCTTTTATTTGCGCGCGAACTATGTTTTATTCTTCGAATTTGAACTTAATTGTTGGAATCGCTGTCAAATTCGCTAATCGGAGGTTTTCGGTTTGTGGGCCGACGCTGTTTTACGGGTCGGCTACCCGGGGTCTGCTCGGCAGCAGCCCGCATCGGCCCACAAAACCGTTTTCCAGCGAACTGTAAACAAGTTTTACGGGTCGGCATTATACGGGGTCTGCTAGAGATGGTCTAACCACTCCGCATCGGAGACCTGAGTTTCGATCCCCAGCTCTCTTTCTTTTTTGGCCCACCTTTTCTAGTTTCGGGGAGATTCAAATGTTTTTCTAATAATTCATAATTTTCAAACCCTAACTCCAAATCTAACATGTTATATATGAAAATCCCTCAAAAATATATTTAGATTTTGAATATGCAATGTTGGCTTAACGTTGATATTTTTGTTGTCTAATAAATTGAAAACATCTTGAGTACACTTTAAAAAACATCCAACCTTTTTACACAACACCACTTATCATGTTGTTTGTCATGTGGCATCGTCAAAGATTCAAGGGATTCAACAATGTTGCCAGGTATGAGTACAAGGGGCGAATGTTTTTTCCCATTGTAATGCACGGGCATAAATATATATAGAAACACTATTCATCACCCAGGGTAATCTTACAATCGTTTCATAAATAAATTACATTTGAAATACAAATGTTTCATAAATAAGTTATTCTTCACCCGAGGTAATCTTACAATCGTTTCATAAATAAATTACATTTGAAATACAAATGTTTAAATTTTTATTGATTCATTACATAGAATTTGGCATTAGAAAACAAAATTATAGGTTATAAGACCAGAAAAAAATGCATTTTATGTATATTTTACACTGTTTTTACGTTTGTAATTTTACATAACATAAAATATTTTTTACAGCGATTATATGTTTTCTTACGTTCTCTTTTTACCTATGAAAAACACTCACACACACCACTTCTTCACTTTCTCGTGCACCCGCACAATGCAGTTAATACATACATTTATGCAATTGCAAATGCTTCGGTTCATTGCTGGGAGTCAGCGATTTAGCTTGACTTGGATGGACATCCTGGTGAGAAACGACGTCTCGTCTCTTCTCCGACAGCAATGGATTCAGGCACCTGAGTGGCCATGGTACAAATCCAAGCTACAGAAGGCATCCCCTGCTACTCGCAAGCAAGAGCAATGATATCTTGTTCTGATACCCCCAAAACAAACCTAGACGCACCACAGACGCACGGACCGTACCAAATAGAGAAGGGAACGTCTATCATGGGACAGAACATAAGCAGAGATTCAGAGTTGAAATCTCAACCTGACAAAACATAAGCAGAGATTCAAAACAAATGCTGCAGGCGCGCGCACACAAGTGCTATTAGACAGCTGACAGGTGTTGACTGCCTGCCTTGCTTGGAAGGAGCAAAAATGAGTCTAAGATTAACTGACAGGGTCGACGCTAATCATTAATCTGAGCAAGTCACTGTGTCTTCATGAACTGGATAAGAAACAGTAAATTGAAATTCAAAACAAATTAATCGACCAAGTCCTGCGAGTCAGATTTCATGGCTGACCATCACAGAGGGCCAATTTCTGGGTTGAACAAGCGTACAAAATGGAAGAATTCGTTACAAAGTTGACCATTACAAGGGCACAACCCATTTCTGCATCACAGCCACCGGAACGTAATCATAGATACCTGCAGAGCAAAGAATTTCGTCAGCCAAACCAATTTGTATATACAATTTATTCACGGAAAAGTCATTAAAGCCATAGCTCTCAATTTGGTATGACTCAAAACAACAGTAAAAGTTAACTTTCACCAGTATTGTGCCAAAAGCTCCAAAACTGAATCATCTCAGCATTGTTGGACAAAACCAACGTGGGAAAAAGAGAAAAGCTACAGGATAACACTTCATTTGTATGGCTACACCTTCTACTCTTATAGTAGTTAGTCACAAACAAGTTGGGGTAGGCTAGAGCTGAAACCCATAAGATCTTGAAACCAACTCGTGGTTCTGGCACGTAGATAGCTAACTTCCACGCACCCCTGTTCACGAGCTAGCTAGTCGCTAACAAATTAAATTTTATTGAAATCATGCAGTAGAAGCCACAAGGGATCATGCATCATCTTATTAATAGACACACTTTGATCGGCCCAAAATAGATGCCATCTCCACAGCATCAAAATCAATACCCCAAAAACTAAAAAAATATTCATGAAGAAGCTAGTATTTATGGCGAATCTAGGCATGCCATATTGATCATGTGTTTAATATGAAGTGTTAAACATCTAACATGGCCAAGAGTGAAGAACATAGACTGCTCACAGTGCATAGATGCATATAATTTGAACCAGACAAATTATGGTAAACTGAGAGGTATCATACAAGCTGAGAAAATATTTACGCAAACCGCCCAACACTAGAATAATCATCCAAGAAAACTGAAGGAAAAGGATAAAAATGTACTTTAAAAATTAATGAAAGCATGCTCTTCACCAGGTAGCATAACGATCCAAAATAAACAGCGATGTGAAATGTGAAATGGCATAGTTATAATTCTGTGTAACAAAGAAAGCATGAAGCAAGTGTTCAGGTATTGTCAGTTACCAACTACATATAAATCACACTAGGACTTGATAGATCTATAGCCATGAAAAACTAATCAAATGCGAGTAAAAAAATGAATTACGAACACAAAAGAGGATGGATTTCATTATGTTACCACTTAAAATATGCACAAAAAGGAGAATGGTCCTCAGTCATCAGACATCTAAGGAGCTAGAGGAGAAGAAATTGCACTAACAGTAGGAACCAGGGGAGTACCAAGGAAGAGGTAAATGAAAGCAAGGCAGCTGGATGGACAGGATAGGTTCCTCATCCAATAGTGAGGTGGTAGCAACAAATAATAGAGAAGGTAGGTGCAATGGCATGAGGAAGCAAATTGAGAACAGCTGATGAAGGCATGAAGAGGGTGAGGAGCAGGGCCTGGAGAAAAGATCCAAGATGCAGCCTGCCAGGAAAGCGTTGATATGAGTGGCCAGGTGGGCAATAGCTAAGCAAAGAGTTGTATAGAAAATCTTAAAGAGTCCTCTCTTGCCATTTGGTAGTTGAGAAATGGCAGTAAATAGGAAAGCAATACATCTTTTTTAAAGAACAGTTCAGATACCTCAACATAGATTCAGAAGCTTACCTGCTCAACAAGTACATCACAGTAGCATACCTAACCAGATAATCATCTTATGTGCTGTGAAAGATCAACTCCATCATGTCCACCACCAATTTCTATTTCTGCAAGCATAAGTCAAACAATCAATGGTACTCCAAAGAATAGCCAAATAGACAAGAGGAGACATCAACAAGATGTTTAGATAAACTCATAGCTGTAGTTTCAATAAAAAGAACAGTTTTATACAAGATTGGCAATAGATAAACAAAACCACACCTATTGTTAAATTTAACGAATATACCGAAAACAGTATATACTGATTATTATCGTAAAAATGAAGATACACACTCAGACAATCAGCTCGTCATAAGAGACAAGTTAACCAGAGCCCCATTGGAATAAATAAAATATAGGTCATTCCTAGCAACAGAAATGACCGAGAATATTCAGATTTAGATTATCTTCAATAAATTAGGCTAAAAAATCAAAGTAATAAATCAATACTAAAAATCCTAGCAACAAAGGTGAACAAGACTATTCAGATTTAGATTAGAATTTACTCAATTCAACATTAGTTTCCCTGGTAAAAATGGATATTTGCTACTCACAATAAAGACTCCTAAAAGTGATAAAATGAACAATTATTCGCCAATTACAAACAAATTTGACAATATGGACTCAAGATTAGTAGAAAGACTAGCAGATAGAATAAATATTAAATGAAAGAAATAGAACTAGCTGTAAGTTTTCAACTGTGTCTATTGCTACTTATTTGACATGTCAGTTGGTTCAAGCTACTTTTCCACGCAGTTGTCTTCAACTTCCAACTATTAAATATCTTGATCTTGAGAGAGAAAACTGTACTGCAGCTATGCACTGAAACTACCATCATACAGGGATATGTGAATCGGCATGCAAGAGGGAAATTTACTTCAATATTACAAAAAGAATTTGCCAATTTGTTGTTCTTTTTTTTTTTTACTGTATGAATATTGATATAATAACATGATAAAAGGCAGTTTGCTAGCTCCGATTTGAACAACAAAAAATACAGAAATAAAGATAACAGTAGACCAATTTCAACCCAACGCCTGACTACAAAGCATACAAAAAAGAAAAGATACCACTAACATAAAAAAAAGTCTATCATAATCACTGCTCCCTTTGATCCATATTAATTGTCACTGATTTAGTACGAAGTTAGTACAACTTTGTACTAAACCAGCGACAATTAATATGGATCAGATGGAGTACATAAAACACCACCGCACAAGAATCAGAACAGAAATACTACAAAAACAAAATTGTTGTACGTTGAAGAGGTCATCAAGCAGTAAAGGAAACAAGTGATATGACACTTAGTTAAAATTGTTAACCTAACACGAAAGAGTATGAACCGTAATTCTGTCAACCGATTATCAAAAATTGGCTTCGTTTTGTTACAACCGATATCTGAAGGCATACTATTACCTGCAGTGTAGACACTTTCGAATGGATGATAGTGAGAAAGGGTTCTGGTCTCACCAAGTTTCTTGAACTGCAAAGACTCAAGATTGACCATAAAGAGGACACCGTGTGTCCACACAAACACCACATTATTCTCCTCAGCGAACCCTAGTATGACTTGGCTGCCATTTCCATTCAGGGAAAGTAGCTTGTCCAGTTCAATAGTTCTTCCAAGAACCCATGAAGCAACACCATCACGATCAGTCTTCCTCTTCCATAACTGGAAACTCTGATCTTTCTGCAACAGTAAACCAAGACCACCACCCTCTGCCCGCATAATCCAGAACTGGTAAAACCCATTTTCAAGCATATGCGCTGGCACCCGTATCACAGCTAGGCTTTGCTTCTCCAAATCAAACTCAAGAATTCCAACAAAATTCCCAGCAAGAATCCAGTAAAGAGAATCCCTAACCATCACAGCGGGCTTTCCCGTAAACACCAAGGTGACATCATCTTCATCACCCAAAATATCCGAGGTGGAAACCTTGAATGGAACCGGTGTTGAGACGAGATCACCCCATAAGTTGGTCTTGGAAGAGTAAAGCCAGGCGAGCGCTCGTTTGTGTTGCTTGTCGACGTTGTCCACCACTGTCAAGACCACATGAAACTGTTGGATGTCTCCGGCAGCACGAAGCACTGCCCCATTGATGGCTGTGTTCTCCGCATGTATCACAAGCTCAGGGGGGATGGCAAGGTGGTGCTGTTCGCCGGTGACGGGGTCCCACACCAGGACCTTGTTCGGCCGTACGTTGCGGATGAGCACGAGGCCATGGCGGCATCCAAGGGAGATGAAGCGGTCGCCTTCGCGGCGCTGCAAGGAGAAGCGGCCAGGCGAGACACGATTTGGGGGCTCAAGAGTAGGTACGAAGGGGAAGAGATCGCTGTCTCTGTTGAAGAAGCCAAGGAGGGGAGGGTTTCGGCGGTGGTGGCGGCGGAAGCGGCGGCAGAAGCGGGGGTCGGAGACGAGGCACCGCCAGCGTTTGCAGACGACGGAGGCGCGCGGGAGGGAGGACGGCTCCGGGGGGAGGCGGAGGAGGATCTCGCAGAGCAGGTTGTCGTCCTCCAGCGGACCCGCTGCCGGCGAGAGGTGGCAGGTGCGGCTGGTCATTTCGCCCTCCACCTGCAACAATGGAGGAGCGGTCAGAGGAGGAGAGGAGCAGTCCGGGACCTGGGAAAGGAGAGGAGCCGCCGGGGTAGGAGTGGCGGCGCTAACCCTAGATGCGCGCGTGAAAGGGGGAGGGGCGTCCGGGGGAGGAGCAGACGGCCGGGATAGGGGCGGGCGGCGGAGTGGCGGTGGCCGTCGCCGGCGCTAACCCTAGCGCGATGGTGTCGCCGCGTCGGAGTCGGGAGGGGAGCGAGTGGCCGTGGTGAAGTGAAGTGTAGAAGAGGCTGCGGGATGTGGGAACTGGCCAAATGGACCAGGCCAACCAGGCCGGCCGTGAGCTCGCCGGCACGGCCCACCATGGGCCAGGCACGGCACTGGCTAAACGGGCCGTGCCGGCATGCGGCATGCCCTGGGCCGTGCTTGAGCTGCTAGGCTGAGCACGTGGGCCGGCACGGCACGGCCCGATCATCTTTTTCTCTATATGGCCTAATTCAATGTTTTAAATAGCGGGCTATGAAAAATAGCGGCGGGCTTCAAATCAGCTATAGCGGGCTATTTAAAACTATGCCTAATACTAGCCTAATAGGTAAAAATAGACCCCAAAAACTCCTGATAGGCCAAACAGCAAGCGGGCCAACCCGGTTAGCAGTTGGGTCGTGCCTGGGCTGCGGGTTGTAGCATGCAGGCCGGCCCGGTTAGCATTTGGGTCGTGCCTGGGCTGCAGGCTGCAGCACACAGTGCCAGGCATGATTAAGATTGGCCGGGCCGGCCCGTTTGGCCAGCTCTGCTAGGAAGAGCATCTCCAACATTAGTTTTTGCCGGGTTCAACAGATTTTGCATGGGCTGCCCAAAAAACTGATTTTCAGAGCATTTGGGTCCAAAATTATTCTCCAACACCTGCCTTAATGTACAATTATGTGGTCCCAGTTTTAGGCAGCCCAATTTGCATCGCCGTGCAGCTGCCGCAAACGTAAAATGCAGCCTCTCCTGGACAAATTTAGTGTTTTGACCCTTTTGCCAAAGTTTAGCCAGACCTGACCCTGATTCGAAAAAAACCGGGATCTAACCATTTTCCTACCGCCAGGGTCGATGGCAGTAGGGTATACCAGCCTATCGCCGAGGCCCCTGGCGGTAGGCAACTTCCACATTAGCGCAGTGCAGCCCGACCACCAAACACGTTGGCGATAGCATGTGCATCCCTACCGCCGAGGTTCATGGCGATAGGTGAGTACAAGCACTGTATTTGATACTTAGAAACTATTTATGGTAGGGTGTGCACCCCTACAACCAAGGGCCTCGGTCGTAGGCTATTATACCCTACCACCATCGACCCCGGGGTAGGAAAAGGGCCAGATCTCGAAATCCAAACCAGCGTTAGATCTGGCTAAACTTTCTCAAAAGGGTCAAAACAACACATTTGCCCCGCCTCTCCCCCGGCCACACACACGCCAACCGCCTAGTGAAATCACCCCCTCCTGCGGCCGCCTAGCACCCCTCATCGCCACGGCTGAATCTAGCCAAATCGCAACCGTTGCAGCCACCCAAATCGACCGTCGCCGGATCCACCACCTCCTGTTGTCGCT
Source organism: Triticum aestivum (assembly GCF_018294505.1). Taxonomy (NCBI): domain Eukaryota; kingdom Viridiplantae; phylum Streptophyta; class Magnoliopsida; order Poales; family Poaceae; genus Triticum; species Triticum aestivum. The sequence goes on along the minus strand of NC_057811.1, from coordinate 38,786,657 downwards.
GCACACCCAATCGAGCTATTTGTTGTCCCGTTGCTAGATCAGCCTGATCTGCCTCCTCCCGCTGCCTGATCAAGCTCCTCCGCGTTGTCCCGCCGAAGAATCAGTTGCACGGCCACACTACAACCGAAGAGGATGCCGCCGAAGTCCAGCTACCACGACGTTCTGCTGCGGCAGTCCGGCCGCTACATCGCCGAGCTGCAGTGGGACGGACAACGCCATTGGTGTTGGGGAACATATTATTTCAAAAAAATTCCTACGATCACGCAAGATCTATCTAGGAGAAGCATAGCAACGAGCGGGGAGAGTGTGTCCACGTACCCTCGTAGACCGAAAGCGGAAGCATTTAGTAACGCGGTTGATGTAGTCGAACGTCTTCACGGTCCAACCGATCCAAGTACTGAACATACGGGCCCTCCGTGTTCAGCACACGTTCAACACACGTTCAGCACGATGACGTCCCTCGAGCTCTTGATCCAGTTGAGGTTGAGGGAGAGTTCCGTCAGCACGACGGTGTGGTGACGGTGATGATGATGTTACCGGTGCAGGGCTTCGCCTAAGCACTACAACGATATGACCGAGGTGTTAAACTGTGGAGGGGGCACCGCACACGGCTAAGAGATTGTCTGTTGTGCCTTTGGGGTGCCCCCTGCCCCCGTATATAAAGGAGGGGAGGAGGAGGCCAGCCAACAAGGGGTGTGCCAGGGAGAGGGGAGTCCTACTAGGACTCCAGTCCTAGTAGGATTCGGCCCCACCCTTTTTCCTTCTACCGGAGGGGGAAAAGGGGAAGGAGAGGGAGTAGGAGAAGGAAAGAGGAGTGGTGCCCCCTTCCCAAGTCCAATTCGACCTCCTCCCTTGTGGGGGGTGCACCAGCCCCTTGTGGGCTGGTTAGCCTCCCTCCTATGGCCCATAAGGCCCATATCTTTCCCCGGGGGGTTCCGTAACCTCCCGGTACTCCGGAAAAATGCCCGAATCACTCGGAACCATTCCGATGTCCGAATGCAACCTTCCAATATATGAATCTTTACCTCTCGACCATTTCAAGACTCCTCGTCATGTCTGTGATCTCATCCGGGACTCCGAACAAACTTCGGTACATCAAATCACATAAATCACAATACAAATCGTCATTGAACATTAAGCGTGCGGACGCTACGGGTTCGAGAACTATGTAGACATGACCGAGACACATCTCCGGTCAATAACCAATAGCGGAACCTGGATGCTCATATTGGCTCCTACATATTCTACGAAGATCTTTATCGGTCAAACCGCATAGCAAATACGTTATTCCCTTTGTCATCGGTATGTTACTTGCCCGAGATTCGATCGTCAGTATCATCATACATAGTTCAATCTCGTTACCGGCAAGTCTCTTTACTCGTTCCGTAATGCATCATCCCGTGACTAACTCATTAGTCACATTGCTTGCAAGGCTTATAGTGATGTGCATTACCGAGAGGGCCGAAAGATACCTCTCCGATACTCGGAGTGACAAATCCTAATCTTGATATATGCCAACCCAACAAACACCTTTGGAGACACCTGTAGAGCATCTTTATAATCACCCAGTTACGCTGTGACGTTTGATAGCACACAAGGTGTTCCTCCAGTATTCGGGAGTTGCATTATCTCATAGTCAAAGGAATATGTATAAGTCATGAAGAAAGCAATAGCAATAAAACTGAAGGATCAACATGCTAAGCTAACGGATGGGTCTTGTCCATCACATCATTCTCCTAATGATGTGATCCCGTTCATCAAATGACAACACATGTCTATGGTCAGGAAACTTAACGATCTTTGATTAACGAGCTAGTCAAGTAGAGCCATACTAGGGACATTCTGTTTTGTCTATGTATTCACACATGTACTAAGTTTCCGGTTAATACAATTCTAGCACGAATAATAAACATTTATCATTATATAAGGAAATATAAATAACAACTTTATTATTGCCTCTAGGGCATATTTCCTTCAGTCTCCCACTTGCACTAGAGTCAGTAATCTAGTTCACATCGCCATGTGATTTAACACCAATAGTTCACATCGTCATGTGATTTAACACTCTATAGTTCACATCGCCATGTGACCAGTACCCAAAGGGTTTACTAGAGTCAATAATCTAGTTCACATAGCTATGTGATTAAGACCCAAAGAGTACTAAGGTGTGATCATGTTTTGCTTGTGAGAGAAGTTTAGTCAACGGGTCTGCCACATTCAGATCCATATGTATTTTGCAAATTTCTATATCTACAATACTCTGCATGGAGCTACTCTAGCTAATTGCTCCCACTTTCAATATGTATCTAGATCGAGACTTAGAGTCATCCAGATCGGTGTCAAAGCTTGCATCAACGTAAATCTTTACGACGAACTCTTTGTCACCTCCATAACCGAGAAACATTTCCTTATTCCACTAAGGATAATTTTGATCGTTGTCCACTGATCCACTCCTGGATCACTATTTTACCCTCTTGCCAAAATCATGGTGAGGTACACAATAGGCTGGTACACAGCATAGCATACTTTATAGAACCTATGACTGAGGCATAGGGAATGACTTTTCATTCTCTGCCTATTTTCTGCCAAGGTCGTTTGAGTCTTTACTCAACTTCACACCTTGCAAACACAGGTAAGATCTCCTTCTTTGACTGTTCCATTTTGAAGTACTTCAAAAACTTGTCAAGGTATGTACTCATTAAAAAAATTTATCAAGCGTCTTGATCTATCTCTATAGATCTTGATGCTCAATATGTAAGCAGCTTCACCGAGGTCTTTCTTTGAAAAAAAAACTCCTTTCAAACACTCCTTTATGCTTTCCAGAAAATTCTACATTATTTTCGATCAACAATATGTCATTCACATATCACTACAAAAAAAGACACATCCGTGAAATTTTGGGCCGAACGAATTTTTTTTATGTCATACTTATGACACTTCTATGACAATAATTGTGACAAAACCCGGTATCATCACAGATGTGGTGGGCTCCTACTTCTATGACAAAAAATCATGATAGAAAATGGGCTTTTCATCCTGGGCAGGCCGGAGATGCAGCTGCATGACATTCTTTGGGCCGTCCATGACGGAAAAAAACCATGGTACAAGCGAGGGCGAGGAAAATATCGGGGTGTTCCCGGTTACGGTGGGTGGTCGGGGCCGAGCGATGCACGTTTCTCTCGTACACGCACGCATGTGGGTGCGAGGCGTTGGGATCTAACTGAACCCGAGCGAGGCGTTGGGCTCTAACTGAACCCGAGCGATTGCACTGCAGGCTACGCGTTACTGAACCCGAGCGATCGATCGATGGCTGTTAACTGAACCCGATCGAGCGATTCCTTCGCTAGTTGCTAACTGAAGTCGTTCGATGCTGCCTCTGAATGAATAGTGAGCGTTGCTGGGGTGGTTTGGATGAACAGTTCCCGGTGGGGGTGGATGAACAGGACCCCGTGGTGTTGCCTCTGGATGAACAGGACCCCGATAGATCGAGCCGGTTGGGGCTGGATGAACGAGACTCCGTGGAGGGCTGGATGAACAGGACCACCCCGTGGAGGGCTGGATGAACAGTAGACGATGGAGGGCTGGATGAACAGTAGCCCGTGGAGGGGTGGTTGAACAGGAGCCCGTGGAGAGGGCTGGTTGAACAGTAGCCGGTGGAGTAGCGCGCGGTGGAGGCTGGATGAACAGGAGCCCGTGGATGAACAGTCGCAGGTGGAGGCTAGAGGAGGTCGACGGTGGATGAACAGTAGCCCGTGGAGGCTGGAGGGGGTCGACGGTGGAGATGAACAGTATCCCGTGGAGTCCCGTTTTGCAGTACGCCACACCCCTCCCGATGAACAGGACCCCCGTTTCGACCGTAGCGCTCCAACACAAGTCTGTTTCCTCCGTTTTGCGGTACGCCACACCTCTCCCGATCAACAGGACCCCCGTTTCGACCGTAGGAGGTCCGTTTCCTCTGTTTTGCGGTACGCGAGACCCCTCCCGATGAACAGGATCCCGTTTCGACCGTGGCCGGTCGAACACAAGGCTGTTTTCTCCGTTCTGCGGTACGCCAGGCCTCGTTTCCATCGGCTGTTCCGTCCAAGCCCTCCCGATGAACACGACGACGCATTTCGTTCTGACCCAGCCGGTTGGCTCCCCATGAACACGACGACGATGTTGTTTCTCCGTTCTGACCCAGCCATGTACACGAGCCCTGGCCGTACGTACGTGCGAGTAGGCGTTCGAGACCCCGCCCGTATGTACGTACGTGACCGTATTTACTTTCTTGCACCCTGGCCGCTGTACGTACGTGTACATGCTACGTGCGCGCCTCTACTACGACACGTGCGCACCTCTACATCGACCAGTATGTACGTACACGTTCGCGACCAGAATGACAACGCCGCGTACGCTTCGACCAGGTGGGTCCCGACTGTCAGGCACTTCCTTGCGTGCGAAGATGTAGCTGGTGGGTCCCAACAGTCAGGGGTGAATCGTTTTTTTGCCCGGACGCACTTCTTTGCGTGCGAAGATGTAGCTGGTAGGTCCCAGCAGTCAGGGGGAAACTTTTTTTCGCGAAATACAGTTACCCGTCCGGTGGGTCCCTGCTGTCAGGTGGAGGAATAATTATTTTGCGCGTAATAAGGAGGCACTTCCTTGCGGCCGCCGTGAACCCAGCTGTCAGCCTCTCCACGTACAGTACTCTTCCCTCCATTTGGTCGTTGACCACATTTACCGCGCCGCGCCGAGAGCACCACGGCGAGGCCTAGGAAGGGGACGATGCGGAGCCGGGGAATACGCGGCAGTGGAAGCCCGCGTGAAGAGGAGTACGAGGGTTCACTAGTTCGGCTGCGGTGTGAGGCTGCCGTCGCCGCAGAATAACATGGGGTGTGGGTGAGTACAGGGATGGCCTGGCCAGCGGTGGGAGTAGTAGGGGGCGGTGAGGCCTCCGTGGCATCACAGCCAGTCACGGGAGGCAAGAGCACGGGGCACGACCGGCGCTGCTTTGGGCGCTGGAGCAAGAAGACTAGAGGTTGAAGAAGCACTACGGCCGTTGGATGGACATCGTACGGTCACTGCAGCTAGAATCTTTTATATTGACTAAGTTGACAAAGCCCTTGGTACGCGTCAACTTAGTAGGCCCACAGGTCAGCCTCCGAAACGGTGCGCCCCAGATGTCAGGGGGAGAAATCATGTTTTGGGCGGCTGAAGCAAGAATATCTGAGATTGAAGAAGAAGCACGACATCCGTTGGATGGATATCCAACAGCCACAGCTGACAGAACCGTGTGTTGTTGACAAAGCCTTGCATACGCGTCAACTTAGTGTTTTTTGGGGACGCGTCAACTTAGAAGGCCCACAAGTGTATGGTAGAGAACATATAGCCCATTTGCGATTTGTAAGAATGTACAACCCATTTTTTAATTCTAATGGAATTTACTTCAGCCCATTTACAGTTTGTTAAAAGTACAGCCCATTTTCTAGCTAGGACAACGATTAATAATTTCAACCAACCGCTCAAAATAAAATTCAAAAAAAATTTCCATATTTTTATGGGATCCGAAATATTTTTATCCAAAATTTCTAGTTAGATTAAATATAATTTCAAAATAAAGTTGTATTACGTTAAAATCCAACGAAATATTGCGCGCGCAACAAGTAATGAAATTAAAATTTTCAAATTCCAAAAATAATATATTTTTAAACTAATTACGCGTTTGGTGCATTTTTTATAGTTACTGCCCAGTTATTATAATTACATCCCATTTATTATTTCTTAAAGTCCATTTTCTTGTTAAGCCTAATGCATACCTCCTAGGAAAGTTTGCAGCCCAGCGGGGCGGAGAATAACAAGTTGACCCGGATATTATGTACAACTGTCGGCCCAGTTGCATTGCTGATGTAAAAAAAGGCATGTGTAGTACAGTACAACCTAACATGGCTACTCAGCCCACATTCAGCGACGCCGGAAAGGCCCAAACAAGGCTTTTGTACAACCTTTGGAAGTCACTGAGCTCAATTAATAACTTAAGAAAAAAGTTAGATTACAATGGAACCTAATTAAAAGCTGTCACGAGCAAAGAAATAATTCAACGGGTCCCACTTGTGCGTGTGTGTGTGTGTGAGAGAGAGAGACCCATCGGTCGATGCTCGTAAATACATATTTCAGCCATATGCATTGCTGACGCTCAGTAAAAACTTATATAGTTGACACAATCATATAGAACATCATAGCACACTGAACTTGCATACAAAAATTTCACGCAGGCGGCACAATCAGGATGGAAGCAGTGGATCGCTACGGGTAGGGCTATGTTGAAACCAACGAACTCGTACATAACGGTTCATCGTCTTTATCAATGACGGGGAAATATCTTGAATGCTATGCAAAGAAAACAGACAGACAACACAATAAGTTCTGCTAGCACATTAAGTTGACGTATAGCCCTTTCTAAAAAAAGTTCAGGTACAAAATTAGAACAGGTCACAATCAAATGTACTGGCACATCAGTGCTTCACACCCATAGCTTGGATTTAACTAGTATCTGACAAGATTTAGTTGTTACCTCAAATTAGAGCACATCCAGGCAGCCAGCCCTGCCTCTTCTCCCAAAGAAGCAGCGGCCTCCGCCGTGCGATGGAGTAGGCCCTGTGCCATCCATCGTTCCGAGCAACACGGGCAAAGTCTGACGTTGACTCCTGTAATGGACGTCGCCGACGGACCCTGTCACCAGCAGCGGCGGCAGGACTTCGATTGATGGATTGACCACTTCTTCGTCATGCACGAACACTCGATACAGGTACATCCCTAACGTGGTCCGCGGTGGCCTTGGTGGTGATGAATAGTACAACCTCGGTTCCTGCACCAGTATCTCAACACCAATCACCTTCGGTATGGTGGACGGCTTCTTCATCCATGCCATAACCGTCAGAGCCCAGCTGTCTGGAGGAACAAACATACTTACGAGCTCACCTCCAAGGTCGTTGATAAGCTCATTCACGGACTCGCTGTTCCAAGCACGTCGAGGCATGCCGTGGAAGGTAAGCTTTGTTAAAAACTCAAGCTCAGAGCGCATCGAGCCCCATCCTGGGTGCCACCAATCAAAGCTCACCAGCGCGCCATCGCAGAACAAACGCCGGGAAGATTCGAACACACGACTGCAGTCAAAAGTTGTCCGGAACCTGACGAAGAAATCAGCGGCGGACAGACTTCGAAGCAAGTCACTTATTTGGATGCCGTGCGCAATGCCAAAAGCTTTGACAAGGTCGTCCGGCGAGACGGGAGGCCGGTCGTCGTTGATGGTTACCATCAGCACTTTGCTGGCAAACTGGTCGTCAAGCGCCGCCATGCCACTGTTGAGCGACAGCACGCAGCGACCGAAGGCAGGACGGACCTCAGGATCTCCGGCTTGGAGGTCCGCGTTGACTGGCGACATGATAGTGCGCTTGAGTACAGGGAGTATAGGAGGGGGATTTGGGGGAACTGGAGTAATAATCGAGATTCCAGAGGTGGGGGAGGGGCGGGAGATTGGGGATGAAAAGGTAGCATGAATTTCGAACACGCGCCAATATGCTCTCGGCGCGCAAGCACACGAAAACACCGGTGGCGCCCACATGTCGGCCTAAGAGTCCTTATTCTTTCTTTTTTGGAGAGCCCGGCCTTTTTTTGAAGATCTTTTGAGAGCTCGGCCTGAGAGTCATAATTGACCTGTTTGGCATTGCGTTACTACTCGGCCCATATTCAACGACACCTCACTGGCCCAAACAAGTGTACATCATCGAAAAGACACTGAGCTCAAATTATATAACTTGAAAAAAGGAGATACACTCTGAACACTGGAGAATGGTGATGCCCTCATTTAGCCCACCAGTAGTTCAAGATAATAAACAGTTCGAAACAACGATATATACAACATTCAAACACTGATTAGTGACTACTACTGACATAAACAGCAAGAGATGATAGTTCATAAGAAGTCTTGCTACACCACCAAAACGCACCCATCTGCAGCGCTCAGACTCTCGTGATGCAGACGAGAATGACATTCTAAACAGAGGCAACTATTACATAGTAAGAGTGACATAGACGAGGATGACCAAATGACAAGGAATATGCATAACAAAAGAAAGAACTACCCATCTACAACAAGCAGCAAAGACAACAAAGTCATTCGAAGAGATGATCCAACACCATCATAATTTGCAGCCCCGCTTCAGCGACCAATGATCCGGAGACACCAGTACTCCACCCTTTCGACGCAACAGCCCAATTACCTATCAACCTGAAGTCTTGAACCACATCACTGCCTGTCGTAATTGAGACATCCAAGGATCAAAGTTAATCCGGATGCCTTTGTCATTCTCACCTTCTTTTGGCTGCAGGCTGTATCGTTGACAATCAGGGGGTTTGCTCCCGGACTCCTAGGGCTCACCGTGTAGACACAGTTTTCCATAGCAAACAGAGCCTCTCTGCCATCAAGGTCCTTGCCAACGGTGATCTCCTGGTTAATCGAATAATTGAGTCCGAGAAAAAGAGAGTGTGAACCAAGGCTGTTTACCCGCCTCCAACTAAAAAATCCTGAAGGCCCCAACAAGCTGGTATCCTACTCATAGACGTAACAGCCAATGTCCGGATACTCACGTATTTCACGGTGCTTGTATACAGTGGGGTTTTTGCAATATAACTTTTCTGGCTCATGTGTCCGAATGATCATCAGTCTTTTGCCGTCGTCTGATCGAGCGAGGAACCAGTTGTGCTTCCCTGTTTTTGGCAAGGTGGTGTGATTACAAAGGGCAGTAACTGTAGGGACACTGCATCATATAAAAAAGGACAGACATTGTTAATGTAAGATCAACATTGTTCAGAGTATGAGTAGGATAATGCAAGAAACAAGATTGATATGTCCCTGTTGGAACTGGGAGGAAAATACAGGGAAATGTATACGGGGTTCGAAAATATAGAAGTGCCATGCATGGTTATACTGATGTTATCTCACAATCGATTCTTCACAGGAAACTACCATGTCATGCATGTTATGTAATCAAGTTCTGTCCTCACAAACAAATTCTTCAAGGTAACTAACAGACCATGCATTGTTATATACTCGTGTTCTGTGGGAATTTTTTTTGTGAGGATATTATTCTAGCCATTGATTGCTGATGGGCGAATATAGGTATGTACACATGGTAAGCATTACAGGATTTCACTACTTCCAAATATAGAGTTCTCCATATGCACATTTACTTCCCTAATGTATGGTTAGATGAAACCAACAGTGTGGTGCATGTTTCTACATCATGAAAATGAGGAAACTAACATGGCCATTGATACACACTCATATTTAGTAGTAGTATATAGATAACTGTAAAATAAGGAGAATATCCATATATTCCTAACCGTTTGATTATTCAGGGGTACAAATTGGCTGTAATGGCATGGTCACAATCGCATGAATTAACTCATTCCAAATATAGCTGATTTACAGCGTCTCTAATATATTGCCATAGTTCTACTCAAATTCTGCTCAAACAGGGATATGCCAATCATCACAAAAAGTTCAAACAGTGTCATGGCGTCATCATTAACATGAGACGGAAACAACTTACACACGCCGTTCCAGCAAAATACGTGGTGCCATCTGCTTTGTCGATTGCGTAGATGATGCCATTGTGTTCAATAGCATCACAGAAGTGTGTATCAGCTTTGACGATGATCCACTGCGAGCTGAGTTGTCTCCAGCTAAAGAAGGCACCGGCGTAAAGATAGGCGAGTCCGCGGTCGAACAAGGCAATTAGCTTGAAGTCTGCGTAATTCGCATGTTGTGTGGGCACTTGGCAGATTACAATCTTCTGCAAAACAAGGTCCGTCCAACTGACGTGGTAATCTAGATGACTTGGACCGCGATGGTAAAACACTATATAATCCAACGGAGGAAGGATAATCTCATGGGAGGTCTGGAAGTTCACGAGCACCAACTTTTTACCGTCTTCTCTGAAGGCAGCCATCTAGTGGGAGTTCATGCCGACCCAGTACATACCTGCCAAGAAGTTTCGAGCGATGGTGATCGGATCGAAGTCGAGGGAAATGATGTACGGTGACCCACTACATACCTGCAAAGAAGTTTCGGCTAATGGAGATCGGATTGAAGTCAAGGGGCATCATGTACGCCTCCATATCATGGTGAGCCAATCTCGCAAGACCAGATAGCAGCAAGCAGGGTGTCTTGAAAAGCTTATGCCTCGCTTCGATGATGGCCGTGTGCATGCCCCTCGAGCATGCAGCCAGCCGTAGGGCGCTCAACATATCCATACACGAACAACAGAGGTCAAGGACGTCACTAGGGAGATTGCTCCAATAACGGCTCATATGGATGCTGCGCGGTTCGCGTTCGGCCATGGTGGAGTTTGGAAGGTGGGGTTTTGGGGGGCTTGATTTACGGGGGAGAAGGCTGTCGGTGCTGGAGCGGCTAGCGAGGGAATAGTGGTACTGGGGGAGGCGAGCGAGGCGAGGGTACGCGGGGCACAGTGAGATGATGAAGAGTGACCTCAGGATCTCCGGCGAGACGGAGATGGAGATGGAGTGGTGCTAGGGGAGAGGGAGACGAGGCGAGGCATGCTATACAGCGGCGGTGACAGTGACTGCACAGTGCACAAGGTGAGGCTGACTTTGGTAACCCGGACACACCGCCTGGACTGGTGTCACCTCGGGCGCAGGGTCTTGTCACTTCACCGTGAGGACCGGATGAATAATAGTATTTTTGACCATCAAGTGTACCACAGTTGTACTACTACTACTAGTAGGAGTAGTAGGAACATGAGTAGGACTCCCGTGCTAGCATGCCTCTGGGTTCACTTCATCCTCCAGCTATCATCCATATTGCGAGCAGAACTAAATTCTTGTGCATGCGGAAGCGCGAAGAAGGACTTTTCTTTTTTGAGGATAACCGCATATTCCTAAACCGTAGTAGGAACATGAGTAGTACTCCCTCCGGTCCTCTTTTGTCTGCGCATAACTTTTTTCAGTATTTCTCTAATTAGTCTCCGTATATACCCTTTTGCATGCACCCATTTCCCTCCATGCCCCGCATTCACAGCATTATTAGCATACGCATGAGCAGCTGCAGCCAGACTCCAGCCAATAAACTGCAGCATGCAAGTGGGCCGTTCTGTGCGCGTGGGAGAGAGAAAAGGCAACCGAAGAGCCCGTCCAATCCATTGCATGCAACAGTCTAACCACTGCAGCTCTCCTCATGCATGTGCATAACTCCTCCCATTTACTTCTCCATCGGGAACCGATTTTCCTCGGCTTTTTCACTACTCCTTGATCTTCATTTGCATCCAAACCACACTGCATTCACATTGTTTTAACCTCTTCACATCCTCCTGGAGTAATTCCGAAGCCCCTATAAATAATCATCTTCTTCAGTTAGACTAGCCATCTAATCCTAATTCTCCAAACCATAGCCTTCCGGTCCAGCGGTTCCAAATGGCGAAAGAGATCGAGATGCAGGTTTTTAGCGTCCAACATGTCCTCGTCGAAGGCTCGTTGAGCATAGTTGCCACAGTCACCGACCACCCAAGGGTTGTTCGGAAGTGGATCAACAATGTATCCAACTCCCTCCAAAAGGTGGAGATGAATGTCATCGGTCTCGACGCAGAGTACATGGAGCGTGCCACTAGGAAGATCCAACGTGCCGCTGTCCTTCAGCTGTGCCTCGAAGATGATGTTTTGGTGTACCACATCATACACGCGCCCTCCATACCAAGTGAGCTTCACGATTTCTTGTCTCGGGAGGACATATACTTCTGTGGGGCAGCCATCACGGGGGACAAACAGAAGTTGGAGCCGTACAACCTTGATTTGAAAAGCATCGCTGACCTACAAACCAAAATAAAAATTCCTGTAGAAGATTGTGATAAACTGACACCATCCCTATTCGACGTAGCAAATTTTGTGCTAGGAACAAATCTTAAGAAGGGTGACGAGACACTGGCATTAAGGTCGTCTGGATGGGAGAATTATCCCTTGACGTACAAGCGGATAAAATATGCTGCCCTCGATGCCCGTGTGAGTTTCGAGATAGCTGCAAGGTCCAGAGAGCTTGTTGCGAAGCTGTCTCCCACAGAAAATGAGAACAACAACAAGAAGAAGAAGAAGAAGAAGCAGATGCTGCACCAGCAGCAGGGCATTATGGATGGATGAACTATTTCCTCTCTTGTAAAAAAAAATTCCCTCTCTATGTATATTGATATGGATGGACTATTTCGATGGTGTGCATGTCTTTGGAACAAGTAGTAGCGTGGGTCCGCTTGACTATAAGGAACTATTTATCCGCCTAGCTTTCTCGACTACTCCTTCCAGTGATCGATATGCAATGCATGTGTCCGTAGACATGACAACTTGTCCATGGAAGTTCAACTATGGCGACCATCACATTTCATCCACTGCCACTCGCGATTGCCACGACGCCGCTCCAACCCACGGCACCACGTCCCCCGACGTGCGCCTCACCCCTCTCGGTCGCACCGCCTCTCTACCTTTGTGTGCATGACATGTGGGCCACCTTAAATGCGGCGAGCATCAAGTTTCTACCACAGCCACACACGATTCCCACGACGCCGCACGAACCCATGACACCACACGTCCCCCGACATGCGGCTCACCCCTCTCGGCCCCACTGCCCCTCTGCCTTCGGGAGCATTACATGTGGACCAGCCACCTGTCGGGTCCACATGTTATTGACTCAAAGGCAGGTGTAGTAAGGCGCTGAAGCTCAGTCCCAAGGGCCCTGAGAGGGAAATGTAACTCCTGCGCCAGGCTGGTGCTACTGCTGCACGAACTCGTGCCAAACTCGAGATTTGTTTCTTTACTATACATGCACGCAACGATTTAATGGACATTGTAATCTCAACATGTGATGGGGAGCTCTAAATTTGAATTTGAAACTTATAAAACGAAAAGATTCAAAACAAATAAACTGGGAGAGAGGGAGTATATCGTAGGATGTGTCCATACGAAACAAGTCCCCTGGTTTGTCACCGCGAAGATGCGGTTAGAGAGGAGCACAGCGTCTTCGTACTCGTACGGCAACAAATTGGCCGCAGACAGCATGGTCCACCTTTGACCGCCATGTGCAAGGTTCGTGCTATATTATTCAATCTCACCGTGGTTCCATCGTACCAATTTATGCGATGGCCCGTTGCATGGCTGATCCCAATGTTGGACAAAGGTTCTACGGGAATGGTGTCACCGTTGTAAATGTTGTGCAAATTGATGTTGGTACCCTCCCGTACATATGCAAGCCAATCTCCACTCGCACCGAGCCTAACCTATGAAAAAGTGGGCAGGGGGAGAATTAGGAAATGGACACGGAAGTAGTCTTTAGAATGCATTTACTATGTGATCAAACTCATCTTACCTGCTCATCGGAGGAAATCCGAGTGCCCCTCAACGTCGGCATCTCAAGGGGCGTCAACTTGCAACTACGGCCACGCTGCGCTGGAGAGACCCCCAAGGAAACATCCTCGTGCGTTCCACAGAACATCAAGATGCATTTGTATGAGTAGTTTATCTTTAGAGAGAAAAGGATGAATGAGGGAAGGCCTCTAGAGATAGAGATAGACACTACTACTACCAATGTGCTGGCCCGTGCGTTGCAATGGATCCAAAGTAGTAGAATAATACTTGTTCACGTGCTTGAAATATAAACACTCTAGTTTTGATATACATGTGTGAGCAGACATGACAGCTTGTCCATGGAAGTTGAACCACGTCGACCATCACGTTTCTTGTTTCTACCACTGCCACACCCACACGCGATTCCCATCTCGCTGCTCCAACCCTACCTGTAAGCACGACGTCCCCCGACATGGACATGGATCCTCTAACGTGGCTATCACTGCCTTACCCTGCCTTTCCTTCGCTGACTGGTGGGACCCACACTTAGGGATCCCACATGTCAGTGATAGAATGGTAGGATTGTTCACGTCAGGGGATCCTCATCCCCCCGACGTACGCCTCACCCCTCTCGGCCCCACCGCTCCTCTGCCTTTGTGTGCATGACATGCGGGCCAGCGACCATCAACTTTCTACCACAGCCACACCCGATTGGACGCGGTTTGCCTGCTCCGCATCGAATTTTCATCCAGCGGTTGTGACACATTTCGTCCTGGGCATCAATCCTCAGCTGGAGTACTTCTGTACTACAGGTAGTACCCGCCGGTGTGGCCATGTACGCCTCGTAACGCCCCGACGCCCAACTGTGGCACCCTCATCACGGCCACGCCACCACCGGCCGGTTCATCTCGAACGAGTGAGTCGCGAACCACACCACCACCATGAGAATGACATGTGGGCCAGCCGCATTTAAGGTCCGCATGTCATTGACTCATAGGTCGGGCACTAAGCCACTAAAGTTCGGTCCCGTGGGCCCCGAGAGGGAAATGTAACTCGTGCGACAGGCCTTGTGGTGCTCCCGCAGTACGAACTCGTGCCAAACCCGGAATTTGTTTCTTACTACTACCAACTACTAGTAAGGTACACGTGCATTGCACGCATGAGATTCTGGTGGTTTGTGCTTTATGCTTCTACATGTGGAGTCTTCTAGATTCTACATGTGGCAAAATCTGGTGGAATGTACTAGATGATATCCAACGGCCAGTAGTGCTCGGATTTGCCATCTTTGTACCGTTGGATTGGCTTCATCCAACGACCAACTTTCAAAGTTATTATTCACACACTATATAGGGATATAGATGTTTGGTTTGCAGCCTAAGGTTGCCATGCCTAAGCTTAGGCGTGCCAAAGTGTGTTTTGTTGCGTTCTCGTCTCAGCATAGTTGTTCCCTCTTCATGCATGCTCAACTCAACACTCCTCTTCATGTATGCTCTCTTCATGCATGCTTCTAGTGTATTTGTGCTAAGCTAGTGTGGAATCATGCACCCTCCATACACTCTACCAAACACCCAAAAGTGGGTCGAGAAGGGAACTCTTGGGATCATGCACCCTTCATACACCCTACCAAACACACCAGGCACGTGTTTGGTTCATTGCTACACTTGTGGCTTGCCACACTTTTCTAGCTACATGGTCCACATGTCATAGACTCAACTTCTTGCCAAATCTTGCCACACTTGTGGTGGCCATTTTGTTAGCCACATTTTTTGTGGCAGACACACTTTGCCTAAGCTTAGTTGTGGCAAAGTTAGTCATCAATGAAGTTCAACCATGGAGTCTTCTAGATTCTACATGTGGCAGAATCTGGTGGAATATAGATGATATCCAACGGCCAGTAGTGCTCGGATTTGTCATCTTTGTACCGTCGGATTGGCTTCATCCAACGACCAACTTTCAAAGTTATTCACACACTATATAGGGGGTATAGATATAGATGTGCCGGCCCATTGCAATGGATCCAAAGTATATTTGTTTAGTGGAGTGCACTCTAAACACATTATCTATTTATTTTTCTCTAACCTTTCGTAGCCATGCAACCAAGCCACATAAGCTTCATGGGTGCCCCCCACATCATATTATTCATACTACGTTGACTGAAAAAAAGATAAATCACCCAAAACAAGATCTTCCCGTTTTTTGTTCCTACAATGCCGTGCCATGCACGTACCTACTACTAGTTGTATAGTGGTAGTACTAGTTGTATAGTAGGAGTAGAGTAGTACGGAATGCTCCTACTCTATCAAAGAGCCCCATCTGACACCAAATTTCTTGGCTTCCGTGCTACAGCTAGATCTTCCCCTCGTTTCTGTTTTCCAACCCGGCAGCGGGCGGGGTGCAGTTTGCCAATAGTCGGTTTGCTCAACGGCAGTCCCACATGAAAGTGAAAATGCTAGGCAACACGCCTTCCCTAAGCTATGTGCCGTGCCGGACGGGCCGTGGAGTACTCCCGATTCCCGGGCGCGTGTGGGGGGAGTGCGACGCGAACACGGTAGGCCTTTTCCTTTTACTAGCAATGTGCCCGTGCGTTGCGATGGATCCAAAGTAGTAGAATAGTAGTACTTGTTCACAAACTTGAAAGAAATCACTCTTGTTTTGATATACTCCTAATATATTACTCCCTCTGTTCCTAAATATTTGTATTTTTAGAGATTTCAAATGGACTATCACATACGGATTATATAGACATATTTTGAAGTGTAGATTCACTCATTTTGCTTCGTATGTAGTCACTTATTGAAATCTCTAGAAAGACAAATATTAGGAACGGAGGGAGTACTTTTCTCTCAAAATATATTTCTCAGGCTGTTTTGATGAGGTGAGGGAGGGATGTGGTTGCTTTCAAGATAATAAGGGGTTTCTACAAATTGGAGCAAAGAAGTGGGCTATTGTTGAAAAAATGCCACAACTTACCTCACAGCCGTTAGATGCAGATCTAATGGTCAGAAACGACGGATGGCAGACACACCACCATTACCAACTGAGTCTTTTATAGGGGTAGGAGTAGAGAAACATGTATAAATTGTAACATTTTGGTTCTGCTCCTTGGCACGATCGATAGATAGAAATAACGATTGGAAATGCTAGGGCGGGGCTATTTCCGCCAGATAAGCAGGGTACGTAGTAGCTAGGTTGGCGCATCGTCGGTTTGGTCACACGCGGTCCGACATGTCACTACAAAAAAAAGACACATCCGTGACATTTTGGGCCGAACGAAATTTTTTCTTTCATACTTATGACACTTCTATGACAATAATTGTGACAAAACACGGTATCATCATAGATGTGGTGGGGTCCTACTTCTATGACAAAAAATCATGACAGAAAATGGGCTTTTCGTCCTGGGCGGGCCGGAGATGCAGCTGCATGACATTCTTTGGGCCGTCCATGACGGAAAAAACCGTGGTAGAAGCGAGGGCGAGGAAAATATGGGGGTGTTCCCGGTTACGGTGGGTGGTCGGGGCCGAGCGACGCACATTTCTCTCATACACGCACGCGCGTGGGTGCCAGGCGTTGGGCTCTAACTGAACCCGAGCGATTGCACTGCAGGCTACGCGTTACTGAACCCGAGTGATCGATCGATGGCTGTTAACTGAACTCGATCGAGAGATTCCTTTGCTACTG